>NW_007249840.1:66066-87074 GCF_000164805.1 Carlito syrichta | reverse complement strand
CCTCTTATCAACAAGGGTGCCTGAATGAAGCATATTTGTATACCTAACCCTTAACTGTACACCACAATATCATAATAAAAAGTATTGATTATAAAAAAAAAAGAACTGGTAGCCAAATTCCAGAGGGAAGTAGAAAATGCTGGGAAGTATAGAATGTGCCTCATAGGAAGCGGATCTCTTTAATGGTTATAATTTTAATAATGTTCTCATTTCTTAATGCTGTAGTCTTGTGAAACATTAGAAATGAAATAATAAATCCATTTACCAAGTACTACGAGAAGTTCTGCCCCTGGGATGGCATCAGACACTGGGTTTAATAAAAACCTATGTTCTTTTCAGATTGTCTCCTAGAAGTCACAGGAACAGCCTTATTGAGATATACCAAATCTGAACTCATGGTCCCTCCTTATGTCCCATCACCAAAGAAAAAACAAACAAGCAGAAAAAAAAAAACCAAAACCTAATCTGGAGAGTAATCCTGCATTCTTCTCTCCATTATCTCATTTATTCAGTCATCTAGCTAGTTGTCTAGTTTTGTTGGTTCTGCATTCAAAATATTCATTATAGCTGTGTACACTTCATTCATAATATTGATTATAGCTGTGTACATTCATAATATTGATTATAGCTGTGTACACTTGGCCCAGGCCACTATCATTGCTTGCCCAGAGTGCTGCTACAGTCTTATCAGATGTACCTGCCTCCAGCCTTGCCCCTAAACAGCCAGGCTCCATGTTAGTTCAAGGGCTTCATTCTGGAATGCAAGTCTAACTGTGCCACCTCATATCCCACTTATCACCATTCAATGGACCTCCATTGCCTGCCAGATGCAATCTAACGTCCTTAGCTAGGTATTCAAGGCTTTCTGTCTTCAGGTCCTTGCCTCTCTCTCCTCATTTGTCATCATCTTTAGTGAGCAACAAATTACTTACAACTTTCCTTCCTAATCAATCTAAGCCATCCTTTGCCTATAAACTCTGACCTATGCTGTTGTCTTTGCCTCAAGTGCATTCCCCATCTTTGTGTTTTAAGACTCAGTTTAAGACTTTGTGTTTTAAGACTAGTCTCTCGATGAAGCTATTCTTACATCACACTTTTAACCATTCTGTGGTAGAATATGATTTCCCCAGAGATGCCAATGTACTTATCTACCATTGTAATTATTATATATAGTAAAAGTCTTTTCAGATGAAATTAAGTACCCTGAGATGGAGAGATTATCTTGGATTATCTGAGTGGGCCCAGTGAATTTAGAAGGGTCCTTATAAGAACAAGTCAGATGGGCAAGTCAGAGAAAGACATGTGATGACATAAACAGAGGTCAAAGAGAGGCAAAAAGAAAGTTAAAAATAGCTGAATCAGGCAACTGGTTTTAAACATAGAAGGGGACTACGGAATGGATGCAGTCTCAAAGCAGCTGGAAAAGGCAAGGAGGAAAAGAATTCTCCCCTAGAGCCTCCAGAAGAAATGCAGCCCTGCTGGCACCTTTACTATAGGACTTCTAAGCTCCAGAACTGTAAGATAAATCTGTGTTGTTTTAAGGCACTAAGTTTGTGATAATTTGTTACAGCAGCAATAAGAAGCGAATACACATTCACTGTTTCTTCTTCCATCCACCACAAGGGAAAATTAGTTCCTTTGTATTTAAGCTTCTACTGTACTTTCCACACTAAATAATTTATACATTTGTCTCTCCTAGTGAGAATATTAGCCCTTGAGGGCATTAACCATGTCTCGTGCATATTTATGTATGAGCACAGGACTGGGACATAGATGGTTATTAATTTATTCATGTATTTTTTCACTCGCTTTATCAATCAATGATCTATTATTTGTTGTGTTTAATATGCACGACACTGCTATGTTCAGTATATGTATTGAAGAGCAAAAACAAAGAGGCTTTCTGGCTTCAAGGGGGCTATAGTTTAATGGAGGAAAGAAACATTAAGTAACTAGAAAATAATTTGAGTTGTCTAAAGGATGTATATAAGTGGTTGAAGAGCAGTCAGAGTGGGAAGAGTGTTTTAGCAGAGAGACTGGTGTATGTAAATGCTCTGTGAGAAAGTGGAGCATGGTGTACTTGAGAAATATTGCTGGATAGAGCAATGATGTAAGGGGCATTATAGGAAGAGATGATCTGGAGTCAGGCAGGGCTAGATGCTACAGGGTTTTATGGTCCTGCTAAGGACCTTAACCTAACAGCGATACGAATTTACTGAAAAGTGTTAAACAGGGTGAACATATTTTTATTCAGAGATGATCATTCTTGTTACTATGTGGAGAATGGCTTGGAGGAATGTGTGAGTGGTAAAAAGGGTGGAAAACAGTGAGAACTTTTATGGGAGGTTGCAATAGTTCAAGGGAGAGAGAGGTAAGAGTGGAAATGCGGAGTAGACAGATTGAGGGAAATTGTGGAAGCAAAATCAACAGGAATTACTGCTGAGATAGATGAAGGCGAATGAGGAAGGTGTCAAGGATTACTTTGCTGAATGAGAAAATGAAGTGTTTTCCTATATCTTGATGTAATAGAAATTATTTTGTCCAGAGTAAGAGTCTATGTAAAGAATGCTGAATCTGCCGGGCTCAGTGGCTCAGCCTGTAATCCCGCGCCTTTGGGAGGCTGAGATGAGTGGATTGCCTGAGCCCGCGGGTTCGAGACCCGCCTGGGCAGGGAAGACCTCATCTCTACAATAAATAAAAAAACCAGCCGAGCGTGGTAGCGCGCGCCTGTAATTCCGGCTACTCAGAAGGCTGAGGTGGAAGGATCGCCAGAGCCCAGCAGGTCGAGGCTGCGGTGGCCGGGAGTGGCCACTGCACTCCAGTCTGGGCAACAGAGTGAGACTCCAACTCAAAAAAAAAAAAAAAAAAAAGAATGCTGAATCAGTTCAGGGTTTAGGGACCCATATTTCCTTCCTGGTCCCATAAGTAGGAGGCTGTGTGAACTTGATAAATCATATAGCCTTTCTGCTTCTTAAAATGATAGAAAAATTATCCTCATAAAGGGAGTTATTAAATAAAATTAGAGATTTAATTCAATGCAATAAGATTTTATTAAATCTCTATTTGCCCATTCCCTGTTCAATGAGATCTGGGTAATTCAAGAGGAAAATATGGTGTGCTTCTTTACTCTCAAGGAGGTCAAACTTTGGCAGAGGGGCCAACTAAATCACATGAACATCTGGATAATTTAGGAGGAAACAAAATTACATGGCAAAATATGTAGTGTTACCTAACTACACAACAGACCAATGAGAAGGTAAGAAATTATTATTGTGACTATTGTCTTTTGACTCTGTAGAGGAAGAAGAACTTTGAGTCCTGGAAGTGGGTTAGAGTTTAAAAGTTGAAAAGGATGGAAAAAAAACACTGTGAATAAAGGGGTAGAAGCAATTGTACAGTGTTTGAGGCCATTGAAGTGCCTCATTTCAGTGAAGTATGAAAATCAAAGTTGGTGAATAGTGGAAGTAAATCTGGACAGGTAAGTTGGGGTCAAATCAGAAAGTGTGTCTGGCAGAGAAGCTTGAGCTTGGTGTAATGGATCCTGGAGAGCTTTGAAAGTCTCAAAAGCAGGAAAGAAAAGAGATGCGTGAGATTAATTGAGAGAGAGTGTGCTAGATAGCTTGAATGAAAGAACAACCAAAGACAAAGGGATAAAGGAAAAATCTAAGTCACGGGAGAGGAGAGATTGAGATATACTTTAGAAGGATTCTCATATAATTTAGTGATTTTGGCTATAAAGAAAATGGAGAGAGGAGAGTTCAACTAAATATAGAGTTTGCAATCAAGAGCCTTGATAGTTTTACAGACAGAAATGGGTTATGAGAAAAGAGAGACAATAATTAGGCCTGTTTTGAAAAAGTCTAAACTCAGGTAAGATTGAGATAATCAAGGGAGTGTGCTCTGGAAGCAAGATAAGGAGTTTGGATTCATAGAGATGATAGTTGAATGCTGAATAGATTGTAAAAATGGCTATAACTACTTTGTAGTTACTTCTGCTGAGGGGGAGCCTATTTTCTCAACATTTGAATTTGGGACAGCCTTGTGATTTTCTTTAACCAAAAGAATGTAATGAAAGTGACATTCTGTGAGTTCCAAGCCTAAGTCTTAAGAGATTTTCTGGCTTGCTCACTTGCTTGGAACTAGCAGATTGCCATGAGAACAAGGCCAAGCTAGCTCATTGAATGAGAGGTAAGTAGTCCAGTTATCTTCATTTTTCTAGTTAACAGATAGAAAACCCTTAGAAAGAAAGTTACCTTACTAGTCAGAAAATGACCACAGACACATGAGTGAGCTCAGTCAAGATAAGCAGACATACTATTCAGCTGGGTTCAAGCCAAATCACTGACCAAAGAATAATGAGTTTCATAAACAATGTGGTTTCAAGCCACTAAATTTTGGGATGTTTTGTTATGCAGCAAAAGTTAACTGATATATAAACTCCAAGAAAGAGCATCATAATAGAGAAGCAAAAGGTGGGACTATCAAGTGAATCACAAATTCAAGGAGAAATTTATTTTGTTAGTAGATTTTCTCAGACTTCATTAAATGTAAAGATTTAATGATCTTATCATACATCAAAAGCAAACGAAGTTTAAGTTCCCCTAATACCCAGATGTTCATAATAGGTGAATACATAACTAGGATTAAGAGGAGACAATGTAAGAAAATTGACTGAGGATCTTGAAAGTAGAGAATAATGAATAAGAATTACATTATGATTGAACAAAGGCAATCATTTTGATTGAACAAAGGCAAAAGGAGCAAGTCAATATGAAATTTATCAAGTCTGATGCTATCAGTAATACCCAAAGTGTTAGCTAAGAGTAAGAGTAAGGTCATTATATAACCTAACACTTGTAAGGCACAGAGACGAGGTAGTGGAGTCCTCTCCCTTCTTTGACCACAGCTTGCTAAGTATTCCATATGTCTATGCTATGGTTTGAGCTTTGTAGGTCTGTGTAATTTTTCAGGGACTTTTCTCCCTCTTTTTAGGCAATACAAATTAGAATTTTCTCCAGTAAGACTTCTGCTCCTTCACTAAGTACACAAATTTAATTACTTTTTAAATCTGTGGTTCTTTTCACTTTTTCTTGTTTTCCAGATAATAAAATCCGTTTGTTAGGTATTGAAGCACTTGAAAATCTCTTCAATCTTATTTTGACCTAATTTATTTTAGCAGATGCAAAAAAAAAAGTCACCAAAGAGCTAATTAAAATGAAACTTCTGTACTTCTCAGTACTATGCCTATTGGTGAGATATAGAAATTTCTAGGGGGGAAACAATAACCTGTTAAGACATTAAAGAATAAAAAAGAAACATTAAGCAAAGAATGATTGCAAGTGGAAATCTGAATTTCATAGAATGAAGTTACAAAAATAAAAAACATATCTGATTGAAATTGAAATCTATGCTGGGAAATCGGAATTCACTTAAAGACATGCACTGAGGAGTTCATCAGGAAACTAACTCTTATCCTGGAAGAGGGAAATAAGAGGGTTCTAAGCATATATCACAGTCCCAGATAATTTTTCAAGAGGTACTTTGAGTCAAGCTAGAGTAGGCATTCTTCGCTTAGAGGATGATAGTCCCACTTATGAGGAAACGAGTGAAGCCCATGGCCATTTACCATTTACCTTTACACTCACCTGGGTTGTCCTCCCACAAGAGAGCAAAGAGGAGGGCTTCCCTGGGCCCACTAACTCTGACAGAAAATAAAAGGTGATTTTTGTGAGTGTATTTGTGTTTGTTCTTTATTTGCGGTGGAGCACTCCAATCATCCTAGGATGGATTTGAGGACAAGGACTTCAAGGCGGAGGAAAAAACAAAAATAAACAGAAATTGGTCAGGGTCAAGGATGGGAGGATTGGACAAACAGCAAAACCTCAGGGAGCGAACCATAATCATCCAGATCTGCTCCTTTCTCTACAGTTTATATAGTGGTGAAGAGTATAGGTTTTGTGTTCAGGTTGATGTGGAAGTAAAGCTTATACCATCACTTCTGTGTTCTATGTCCCTGAACAAACTTCTTCTTAAATTTTTATTTTAAGATGTGGGGTACAATTCAGGGATACGTATATAAATGGTCATTGTACAGGTAAAACTTGGGCCTCCTTAGTCCCCACTTCACCTGATTTGAGATCAGGTACCCTTATTGATTTAGTGTCCCCTCACCCTGGCAATTTCCCACTACTGCCAATCCTTTTCTTATAGTATTATGATAATTGTTCAGGGTTCACTTATGAGTGAGAACATGTGGTACTCGGTTCTTTGTTTCTGTGATAGATCACTGAGGATGATAGACTCTAAGTCCATCCAAGTTGCTGCAAAGTTCATAATTTTGTCCTTCTTTATTGAACATATTTCTAACCCCATCAAGTCTTCTATTTTCTCCTCTGTGAAATAACGGGAATATTTTCTACCTCACAAGGCTGTTGTGAGAATTCAGTGATTAAATGCATTGAACATATTCTGTCCTATGCTTGGCCTACAGTAAGGACTTGAAAACAAACACACACACACAACCAAAAAAAAAAAAGGGAGCTATAATTTTTACTCCTTCCACACCATCTCCACATCTCTTGACATATTTCATCAAATTATTTACTCTTCACTTGGCAAGTCAGCCAAGGAGGTTTAAAGGTACTGATGTAACAGAATGTTCCTTGCTAGAAGTATGAATTCTAGATAGTTGTCACTTATTCATTCAACAAACACTTACTGAGAGCCTATGCTATGCCAAATACCATGTTTTAAACACCCCCTGGTGGAGTGACAGAAGGGTCTTGATATTTGAGGTCTGCTTAAGAATAAACAATTTAATGGGAATAAGATAAAACATTTGACATTTGATTTTGAGAACATTTGAAGATACACAAACAAACCATACACAACTCTACAGAAAGGCAAAGTAAGAAAGGAAAAATAAGGACACTTTTTAAAGTTTTAATACAATTGAGTCATTATATGAATAAAAATACAATTAGTTGGTGGATTCGGTAGGGCTTGGCTGTACTAAATTTTCACGTGTTTTCAGCGTTTTATGGATATTAGCAAGTTTTTGTTTGTTTGTTTTAAATAGAAGAACTAAAGACCAGTGGCTAATCCAACAAGTGCAGTGAGTGAATTTTTTTTAAAAGAGATTTTATCATTCTTGCAAATTACAAAATGTTATTTTCTAACTTCAGGTCTCTCTACTCTTGATATGCTCTTATTTCTAGTTCTAACCCAAATGCACATGAAGACACCATGGGTAACCCATGATAAACTATGGCTCTTAGCTTTGACATCCTGGAAAAATGAGACTAAAGAAAGTTGCTCTCAGAATGTTCCCATCTTAAAAGTTGTGATTACCAGGAAAACTTTCCTTCAATTATGCTGTATTATTTATGAACTAATTTCTTTTTAACTGGCAATCTTAAACTATACTTAAGTTGACACATCTCGGGATGAACACCAGCCCTGTCATAACTTTGGAGTCACACACATTATAAAACTATTTGTACTACTTCTAGCTATTTGTACTGCTCTCAAGGATAGAGAAACATCTTGGAGTGTTTTTTATTGTTTCCCGAATTTCATATTCCAAACATAGTTGGGGGAAAAAATGTAGCTGTGTGTGTGAAAAAAGAAAAACATGACCAATCATGATAGTATAAAATGTTATTATTTCACTGTAGAAATAATTTCAAGTAGAGTTTGAACAATGTAATGTGAATTTTATCCTCAGTCTAATAAATCTAGAAAATTAACGAGGCCATTCTATAGTCCACAGTGCTCTATTGGAACCCAGTTGTGTTCAAATTATGCTGAAAGGGTTATAATAATTAGATATGGTTTTTTTTCTCCGTTAAAACACTGGTGCAGATATTTCAATTACTAGGTCGTGGCATTGTTTGTAGACTACAAAGAATGAAAAGGAGAGATATGCATTTTCAAGGTACATTTTGGACACTTGACTGGGAGAACTCACTGAGATATAATTTTAATTTTGAGCCAATAAGAATAAAATTGTTCCTAAATTTAAATTAGAAAGTATTAAAAGAGATCTAATTTGGAGTAAATGCTTAAAACGTCCATTCTAAAACTTAAGTAGAGTTAAGAAAATCTTATAATAGCCTAACAATTTTTTAATATATATCTGAAATTTTCTTGAGATTGATGGTAAATTCCATTTGCCTTTATAATATTTATTCTGTTTTCATCCTCAACACCCTCAATATTTAGACAATAGTAATTGCTTAAACCTAAAATAACCTCAACCAGTCCTTGGAATGCAGAACAATGACATCATGCAGAGGTCTCCACTACCCCAGGACCCCCACCTTTCTTTTATGTGGGGCTTTTTAAACATTGTCAAATAAGTAGAGATCCTATAGGACAGCCCATGTTTAATTTGGAGAGAGGATGGGGGTCTGTGTCTCCACATTGCTATGAACCGGTGGTAAAATTCAGATCAATGGGGGCTCAGAAAAGCCTCATTTGATAGAAAAATCAATATACAATTCATCTGTTTGTTTCATGGGGTTATGGTTAGTATCACATGGTTGATGCATGAATTGTTCAAGTATTAAGTGCTATGAACCTGCAATAGTTATACATTTTGTTGGAAGAGGGAAGAGGTGGTACCAGTTGGTCGTCAAGTTTTGAATCAATTTAACTTTTTCAAATAGTGTGACTCTCGCAGAATGCTTATATAAGAAGTCCTCACATGTACCCCACAATTCTAAAATAAAAAAATAACACACATATAAAAAGAAATTAGTAATGAAGGCCCTTCCTAAAAATGCATCAGCAGGATGTCATTGGGAGGCCTGGGGAGGTCTGGGAAGGATGCTATTGAGGTAGAGAGCAGGATCAGGATCTATTGCTCTTGATCTTGCAGTAGTCTGCTTAATCACTGGGTGCCTTCCTTTTCTTTCTGTTTTACTACCACCACCATCTGGGACTTTCTCTCACCTCCACATTCATTCTGTTTTCTCAGAATATAGACAAAGACAAGATTGTGACCCACCCCTAATCCTCCAAATATAAATAAGTAAATAACTCCTCCATCACAAAGCAAAACAAAACAAAAAATGGGACTCGTCATTTTAAAGGAAACCTTGAGAGAAAATCCAAAATCTCACAAAGATGACAATAGTTATTTCCAAAACTTTTCTGTTTCCTCTAAATTTACTGTTACCCTAAACTTCCCTAAATGTACTTCTTAACTCAATTTATTAAAATATAACTGTGAAAGAACAGCTTATTCCCTTTAACTAATTTCTATTTCTCTGCAGCTTTTATCGCTATCTTACATTTTCTGTTATTTGTTTATTGTCCCCTATTCTGCCCCTCCAAATAGCATATAACACTGCTGCATTTCCAGGGCTTGGGAAAGTTCTTGGCACTTAGTAGAATATTAATAAACATTTGTTTAGTGAATAAATGAATGAATGAAGTAAGAAGATATATATAATAAATTAAATTAAACATTACTTGCCCAACAGTTATTCAGATGAAATAGGTTTCTATTTACAGCAATAATCCATATTATGATTATGTCATGATATTACAGATTATTTGAGAGTAACGAGTTTGTAAAATTTCATTCTGTTTAATAACCAATAATAGTAGTTATGTTTTATTTGCTGTAGTACTGTGTGCCACATTCTTACATACATTATAAAGAACCTTAAAACAGCTCCTCCCTACCCCATATGGTGATAATTTGTTCCTCATTTCACAGATGAGAAAAATGAATTTCAAAAGTGTAAATCACTCAATTAAAAGTCACACAGCTGGTGGATAATGGGAATAAGAATTTAAACCACATGTTTGGGTGGATCCAAAGTATACATTCCACAATGATAGCTCCTCCCAAGAGGGAATTAATTAAATGTGAAGATTAACTGTAATTTAAAGTTTGTTTGATAAATGTCTTTATTATATCCTTGGTCTGGATAAAGACTTTAGGAGGAAGACTCAAATCTCACTTGACAGCCATTTTCTTTTGGTGTTTGAAGATATTGTTACACCTTATTTTGGCATTTATTGCCATTCCTAAAAGTCTGCTTTTAATCTGACATCATTTTAAATAAACTCCCATGTCATTGTGAGGTGGTCTTTGGACTACACGATGATAAATTGATTTTGGAGGTAAAAGATAGACTCCGAGCTTCGATGGAATCTTCCTTCCCAATGGTTTCAGGCTTTTCTGAAGGGGGCTCCTGACCCCACCTGTGAGGAAGGTTGGGGCTATCTCCACTAAAATGGCAGAGCAAATAAAATCTGGGTAGATCAAACAACTGCTCAGTTAGCATCACAACTAGGGCTGAAAGGTTAATCTTTTAACTTGTTCCAGATCTGAGCTTCTCAAACTTAACTGTACAAGTAAGTCACCTAGAGATCATTGAAATGTAGATTCTGATACTCAGTAGGCTGGGGTGGAACTTGAGATCCTGCATTTCTAACAAGCTCCCAGGTGATGCCCTTGCTGCGGGTCCTTAGCTCACCCCTTAAACATGAAGCTATTATATGGAAATATGCTTAAAGGTTAAGGGTTCAGTACTCCCAGTCCCTACAAAGTTCCATTTTATCTCCAGGAGGATTCAGTGTGGTTCTTACTCAGATATACACTAAAATGATCCCCTTTTCTCCATTCCACCAGTATTTACTAGGCCATGAGCTATATAAGGAGTATTTTATTTCAGCTTTTCACAAGTTAACATAGTGGGTAAGAGCCCAGACCTGGCGTCAAATACACCCAATCTACAGTCTCAGAGTCACCACTTGCAACATATGTGATTTTGGACAAGTGGCTCAGGCTCTTTACATTTCGTTTCCCACATCCTTAAAATAATAACTGAGTCTACAAGGTGCTGTTGTGAAGTTTTAAGTTCTGTGATGTATATAGCGCAGTCCCTGGTAAACCGTAAGTTCTGTGTACATGGAGGGTTGTGAATGCTTGGCATCTTGTCCTGTTGTGTCACCCTCATTCCAATACTCTTGGGTTTACTAAAGGAGTCCATGCCCTTCAGATTTTATAGGCTCTAATCCTTTTCTCTTTTAATTCCCTTAAAGAGTTGTTATGAGGATTAACCAAATTAATATGCATAAAACACTTGGAGCCGTGCCTGTCACATAATTAGTACCCAAGATGGCTAAGCTTTTATTTTTAGCACTTACTACAAGGATAATTAAATCACTTTGGGGGGATTTTTAAATTGACTCTACCCCCATTGGTCTGCAAATCTTATGAGAGTAGGGGCTGTATCTGTTTTAATTACCTCCATATCCCAAATCTTAACAGCATCTGATGTACAGTGGCTGCACAGTAACACAGCGGAATGCATAATGAATGAATGTGAATGTATAAACAAATGAATGAGTGAGTGATTGAGAAGACATTTTTGCCTTCCTGAAGAGACCAAAGAAAAAGTTTGAGAAACCCTGAGTGTGGAGGCAGTAGGAGAGGGAGAAAGAAATTATATTAGGTCACTGATCTGGGGGAGGAGGGTGTCTTCCAAATGACTCGGAGAATAAGGAGTTTATAAATACCATTCAGAGTAAAGAGGTGAGCTGAGGGAAGGAGTCTGGGGGAGGACTGCCAACAGATAATGGTCTTCGAAAAAAAAAGAGCTAACCGAGTTTTCTGATCACATGTGTCAGGAGATGCTTTGAGGTAAATAAAACATGAGAAATGAGACACCTTTGAATTTCTTGCAGCAGGGGCTAATGAGGCATCCAGGGCAGGCAACAAGAGGCTTTCCCTGAGCTTCTCTTCTTGTGGAGGAGAAAATCATGACGTGCCAATGGCCCCGAGGAAATTCTGGGATGATGTGGGGAGAGGACAGGGTTAAAGTCACACAGTTTCCGAACCTGATGGTCAAGGTCCAGGTCAGATCAGTCCCCTCCTCTGATCCCTCAACAAATGGGATATGGCAGGGCTGATATGGGTGAAGGGGTTCCAAGGAAGGAGAAAGGGAAATTCTGGGGCATTACTTAAGATGAGCTAATCCTAGGGAATGGCTTTATCCATATTGTATTTGGTTTTATGATAGTTATTCTTCAGTGATGATACTCTATCTCTGCAGTTTATAAAATGACATAAATCTCCCCTTGAGATGGAATGACCATCAAAGCATTTCCAGACTACTTTAGACCCATCCCATAACTACAGTCATTTTCCTGGTACACTGGGGAAACCATTTCCCCTAACTTCATGTGCTCATTGAGGGCATGAAATGAAAATTGATAGCAAAATGGAATTCGACTACAGAGGAAGGAAATAACGATGCTATTGCTCGGGCCTCCACAGTCTCAAAAGTGCCTTCCTATCAACTATGACAGCAATCCTCTCCCTAACTCTGGGAAGGGGACTCATTATTTCTATTTTACAGATGAAGAGACCAAGGCCCATAGAGGACAGATAAATATTTTTGTCACAGAACCAGGACTTGAACCCAATTTCCTCTTGTGGCAAGTTCAGTACTCCAAGGTAATGGCGGCAGAAGAAAGTTTTCTTGTTGGGAATTCTGCCAGAGAAATACACTTGAAAGGTCTTTTTATCTTGTCAAATGTGCCACGGTTCTCAATAATTACAATACCTTTTAATATAAGATCAAGGACATGGGCCCACGTACAGTGTAAGACCCATCTCTTGGAAAAGCCCTGCATCTATCCAAGCTCAGGAACACGTGTGATGAGCCCATTGCAAGCTACCACCTGCCTTCAGCACATTTTCCATGTCTGTCAATCTTCTAAGATGCATTGAGAAGCACAGTGTTGCTGTAGACTGTATTGAGACTGAAATTTGGTTAAACTGACCCCCAAAGATGCTTGGGTATAACCAGTTGAAAAACCAGTCTCAGGCTTATAACCTTATAACCTAAAACACATACATTTCTGGTATGTGCCAGATCCATAAATTCGCCTTCCTCTGTTTGAAATGATTCTTCAGCTCACTGAACATTGAACCCAGCTGCTGTCTTCCATATGTACCAAATTCACCATAATGTCTTGGACAATTCAACTCATCTCTTGAGGATTCAGTTTTCTGACTTAAAGAAATTAAATTTCAATGTTTTACAGTCACCAGCAAGAGACTGGATACACTGAAGGTGTCACCTGCTTCCTCCTGGGATGTTGACTCATACAGCAGGTCCATCTGACTTCAAAACCCATGCTCTCTCCACTGTGCTAGGCTGACGTCCAGAACCTCTTGTGGTTTTTGCAGTGATCACCCTACATTCCCTGAACTACTGAGGAAATGCTAAGGGTGTAAGTTGACTCTCCAAAACCACCCAGCTAATAAAGTTTGAGTGAGGAAGCCAAGCTTATAGACCTCTAATTCCCCAGCCTCCAACCATTGCTGTGCTGTCTTTATTGTCCAAAACAGTTTCAAAGGGACAAAGTGTGCTTTAAACATACTTATCTTTTTCCCATTAAATCCTATACTTCTAGTAGAAAAACCACTGAATTTTTCAACCAGTTCAGATTCTATCAATTACAAGCTGCAAGAATTTGGGCATATAATCATAGAAATGTCCATTTACTCATCTGTTACAAGCTATAATGTTTTTAAATTACTTCATTTGTTGATGGCTAGATTCAACTGAGATAATATAAGCTACATGCATGTAGTAAGGTACTCTACAGAAGTAAGGGATAATAATAGTAAAAAGACTTAGAGATGCCTTACTCATCTTTGTTAGGCATGTTGTACCAGTATATTTAGGGAAAGCGACCTAAAAACCCCGGGTCAAACCATGCAGCAACTTATCTGAAAGGAAGAAAAGCAGAACTATGGTGGAGAGAATTGATCAAAGCTGCTGGTAGTAATTACTAAGTGTATTTTTTTCTTTTTTGTTTTTCTTTCTTTCTTTCTTTCTTTCTTTCTTTCTTTCTTTCTTTCTTTCTTTCTTTCTTTCTTTCTTTCTTTCTTCTCTCTCTCTCTCTTTCTTTCTTTCTTTTTTTTGTCCTGGGTCTCAGTCAGGTGAAATTTGGCAATGTCTGGAGGTTACTTTGGTTGTCACAACTTGCAGAGGGGGAGATGGCTACTGACACCTAGTGAGTAGAGGGCCAGGATGCTGTTAAATATTCTAAAATGCATAAAACAGCCCCCCATAACAATGAATTATCTAAGCCAAAATGATAATAAGTGCCGGTGTTGAGAAATCTGGTTTATTAGAAGTTGCATGAGTTCAGAAGTTAGTGTATCTTGTTTATTACTGTGTCCTAGTATCTAGCGCTGTACTTGGCCTAAAGAGGGCACCCAATGTATAAACATTTGTTTAGGTGAGTGTGAATGAACATCCACAGAAAAAAGTAAATAATGCCTTTTAGATTTGCTTCAGATTGCTAGAGAAAATCATAGTTCCTCTAGGTACGTTCTGCTTATTCTTCTGTCTTCTTTACTTTTCTTTCCTGTCAAAGCTTCTTTCTTTCCTTTCTATCCTCTCCCAACCCTGGCCAAGAATAAGAGCCTTTCAAATCTGAGCATGCCTGGGAGTGATAAATAATACTTATAAGACACAAGCACTGCAAAATTTCTTGCAGCTCCCCCCTTCATACCACTCCATTTCAGCAGACAGTGATAACGTCAGTAAATAAGTGGATTCATTCTTGTTTCTTCACTGAACGTGAACAGACAGGGCCAGAAGCACATATTTCCTGAAAATGCCTTACTAGAACAGTTCAATTATGCTTTTAAGAAGACACATCCTGGGCCATGAAATAGAACCTGGCTTGAGGTGAGAAAATGGAAAATGGAGGCATTTCGTTCTGGGAGTGCAGATATTATGCCTCTTTGTTCATCACTGTACCTCTGATGCCTAGCATGGTGCCTGGCATGTGGTAGACACCTCTAAATACTTAGTGAATGAAAGGATAGCCTAGTGAGGTCAATATTGCAGCTCTTTTCTCAAATCTTGTCCAGTTGAAAACATTTTTTTCCTCGTATGAAGGTGGTTTGAATGCCATAAGTTTTGAAAAATTGTGTCCATTTTTCTCCCTCATGGAGATCTAAAACCAGATAAAGTTGTGTAGGTTCAACATTGAGAAGCAATTTCAACACGGTGATTTTAAAAGTCTTTGCAATAATAATTTATAGTGGACACAAATGTTCTTAAAGCCATGTTTTACCAGAAATAAAATAAGCCTAAAACATTTGTTATGTCTTTACCAGAAAGTCTACACTGGGACAACGTGTGATAACTTGAGAGGATTTAAAGATTTTGTAAGCAAGACTAAAGAAATCACATGGGGACTATCAGTAGAAATCTTTTATGCTCAACACATCATTTCCCCCAAAGGAACATAATAACATGATCACCCACTTATACATATTGGCCAGCCCAAAGCTCCATAGCAAACTGATTGCCCTGTGTTGGGAGTAAGCTTTCCAGAAACTGTACTGAAATGTGTTTGGAGTTTCCCCTGAACAATTTTCCATTAGTACTTTTGGCTAGAATCTGTGTTTAAAAAATGATCACTGTAAAATATATTAATTATGCAGATCCATTAGTCTGTAGAGTGGAGAGACTGAGGTGTTTCCATTTTCAAACCCCAAATCTTTAAACATTTACAGACATACTGATGACCAAAAGCCTTTTCTGGAAGATTTAGTGCTTTATAGGCTGATTTTGGACTGAAAATACTCACAGATTCCATTTCCTTACATGAGTATATAACAGGACCACCAGCTCTATTTGTATACCAGCCTAGAATGTTTGATGACAAATTCAAGACTATTCCAACATTCATTATGTCTTAACACCAGCTGCTTTCTCCAGACTTAGCAGATCATTTTTAAATACTTAATGATCAATATGTTTGGTTATCACATTCATAGCCAAAAAAAGCGCAGAAGGAAACATAGGTAAGATGGAGTACAATCTCTGCCGCTATTTGGGATTTGGCCACCTCTCTGAAGAAAGTAATAGTTTCTCTTGCTAGAGACTGAAATATGATATACTTTATAAAATTGTCTCTAAGATTAGCTTTAAGGGATAGCTGATAATGATGAACAGTGTGGTTGAGCAAAACATATTTCCTGAAAGTAAAAGTTCTCATTTGATGACTCTTAATATATTTAGAACTCTCCTAAATTTTGTTGAAAAAAGCAAATTGATTTACATTTATTTATCAGTACTGGAGTTAATATCACACTGTCTGATAAAACTACCTAATTACGATTTTTTTAAGAACAAGAAAAAGAGATAATGCAGAATCAATGATTTATCAAGGTTGCCTCTGACAAAAATGGAATAATTTTGGAAACATATTTTACTGTATACTGCACTCTGAGCTCTTTTTAATTAACTGAGTGTCTACATAAAGGATACCTTAAAAACTATTGCTTATTGTACACAACAGATCACACCAAGAAGTCAATGTCATGTTAACCACTTCGAAACTTGACTCTTGGTGCATCCAATTTGTCATAGGTGATTTCTATTTATTTAGATCCCTCTGAGTTTTGGTAAAATACAGAAAGGGTGTCTATCTGAGCTAGGTTCTATTTTTTAGCATTGCTTTCATCACTCATAATTCTTTCTCATGGAAGGAAAGAAACTGCAGTATTTCACAGACTCATCTCATGACTGGTATGCCCTGCCTCCAGTCCAAATATTGCCACTTGAGGAGAAATACAAACATATTGATTCATTGTCAGTTGCATTTTCCCCCTATAAGTTTCATCTGAATTTTATTGGCTCAAGTGGATTTCAGATGGGGAGCTCAGTGCTCAGGTGCAAAGGAATGCATCTAGGGACTCTAGATTTCAACTTTGTCACGCTTCTCAGCATGCTTATCGGCAGCTGTGTTCATTTTTAGATTACCCAGGTGGTATAGACACTTTGCAATATTCTACCTGAAGTGCTGCCTCAGCCCTTTCCAGCTAACCAAAGAACAGACAAAAAAAATCATGGTGGTGGTGAGCAAAGGGAAGGTGAGAATTCTATAAAGTTTTACACAAATAAATCAAGTCAGTTGGAATTGCTTTTTATATTTTTCATCAATGACAAACCAGACACCTTGAGATATTGATGTTTCTAAGCTATCATGGCATCTTTATTTTGACTTTATGTCCAAAAGATGGAAAATCAAAGGGATGGGTTTATTTTGATCAATTAAAAAAGCTATCTTAATTTAGTCATTTCTGCATATATTTGCCCTGGGCCGGTTTGCTTTAGTCACATTTCACATCTTCAAATTTGCAATTAAGTGGAAATAAAGCACACTTTCTTCAGTTTCAAACACATAATTAATCTGGAGTCATAGAGACACAGTCTGAAGTCTGAGAAAAAAGAGATTATATTGTGTCAGAAGGGGGAAATACTAACAAAAATATGATGTATAATTGTGAGTCCCTGCAAATCAATCCAGTCTAGGAATTTGTTGTAGATTGCACTGATGAAGTGAAACCCTAACAATGGGGAGAGATGAAGAGCATCATCTGTAACGAGCCTACCCAATTCTGAGGCTAATCTTTATCACTGTGTTTCCTCAAGCAAGTGACATACTTGCCCTATGTCTCCATTTTCTCATCTGTAAAATGGGAAAGCAATTCTATCACCCTCGCAGAGTAGTCGTGAAGATTAAAATGTAAAATGTTTGGCACAGTGCCAGGCACGAAGTATTATACTTACTAAATGGAAATAACTATTGTGTTCTTCATTATGCTAAAAAGAACAGATAATATCTCATTGTAAATTTTTTAAAAATCACTTTATTATTCTCCCTAAGATGGCACATGTTTTTATTCCTCAGAAGAGATCACAACAGATTTTTCTGGCTATGGCATTATGTACTTTTCAGAAGTGATCCTCTTAAAGATTGTGCACATTAACTCCGACTCAAACTGAGATTCCTGACCTCTTTAAAATACAGATGCCCTGTGAGTCTGAGCATGCTTGTAGCCCTAACACTCCTATAAGCTAGCAACCTAGAGAAAAAGACAGATACTTATACAGGCATTGTGCTGTTCCTTCAAATTTCATTAATTCATATTACTGAATAGCTTCAGATGAGGATAAACTCCATCTACAGTGAATGACTTTATATACAATGTTCAATGCTGGCGAGTTCACTTAGCAGTAACTGGCCACAGCTCAAGGAAAAAAGTTTCCCTTTGTTTTTCCTACAAACTATCTGCTAAGGAACACTGGGTTCCAGCTAAGGTTTACGGTATCTAAGGCTGTTATTAGCAACGAGCTTATTGGGACCAGTAACAAGACAATATAATAAATTTGTGTGGGTTTGGGGATTTGTCTATTCTTGAGGCTAAGTTAGATTAATCAAAATTCAGTCTATTTTTTTTTTAGAATTAGTAGCTTCAGTGTGGCGTGCAAAGGGTGTGTGAGTTGTCCTCAAGGGAGTAGACATGAGTTAGTGCATTCCTATTTCTATGAGCTGCCCTAAGACTACTTCAGAATCAGAAAAACATTGCCATTTTGAAAAAAGAAAAAAATCTATGCCTAAGAGCTCTAGGCATGCATGATATTTCCAACTTTACTTTTAAAATCTCTGAAAAATGTATTGTCAGAGCAGTTCTTGGTTCACATGCAACAATGCCTTTAACTTTAATTATAAATATATTCCAGCTCATTTCACCATGAAAAGGACTACGCAGATTTGTTGACTGGATAACAAAAAGAGAAGATTATAGCATCAGTTTGTTTCCACTAAAGCAATTACTTAATTATCTTATCGTCTCTGTCTAGAATAATTATATTAAAAGACTTTTCCCCAGACTTCTGAATTAACAACAAAAAAATCAGATCATCTTTTTAAAAAAATATGCAGTTAACCAGAAAATGCACTTAAAAATCTTTCCTACCAGTGTGACCAGACAGTCATTTTGCACTAGTTTGATTTAATAACAGCAACTTTTCTCCTGATTAGCTTCTGATATAGAAACACGAGAGCCAGAGCTGGGCATTTGACAGATGGTGGCACAAATACACAGAGCAAAGAAAGACAGAAGAGAAGCAACAGCCACTTGTGATTATAGCTTTTTATGGTATGCTAGAGCTTTGCTTTAATGATCTGAATACTTTTAGTAAATTCAGATCTATTAAGGTCTGTCTACTGGATCATAGGGGCAACTTATCTCACTCATTCTACATGGATATAAGACCTTATAAGACTAGCACACATCTTTCAGCACAACATACAATATTTGGTAGCTATTTATGGAGTTTAAGAAACTGACTCTGATGAAGAAACTTTAATTAAAATGGTAAGCAGTTTGCAACACAATGAATGTACTTAAGATATTAAACACTCCAAAAGGAGATGGGGTTGAATGACATTACATTTTTATAAAACCAAATATAATAAGTTTGCTCAAATAGTTTCCTTACTATATTCAAAGAAACCCAGATATACTTCAACAGATAAGGTAAGCATTAAAATATCAACAACATAACCTCTTTGGTTTAAACCCATGAATATAAGAAAGCAAAGTAAAAAAGAAAGAGGTATTATCACTAATGATTTCAAAAATGATATTTGGTAAGAAAAGTATACAATCCAAATGTACCTACTCTCCCTCTCTCTCTCTCTCTTTCTCTCTCTCTCTCTCTCTCTCTCTCTCACATCCCCACAGCCAGCTGTAAATCAAGATAGATATAAACTTACCGGAGCAAATATCACCATACACATTTACAAAAGAATTGATAATCCAACTTCCCTCTCCTGAAAGAAAATAGAGGTTGTCTCATACTAAAAATAAAGCTCCTCTATCCACAGCACCAGCCACTTGTCCCTCTTTTTATGAAGCAAAGGAGGAGAACAAGAAAATCAATGCAGAGGGAAAGTGAGATGTTATACCAATCAGGTAGCAGCTTCTGCCTTATTTGCAGAGAGATGGCAAAATGGTCATACTATTAGACAGTAACAACCCACAGCCGAGTACGGGAACCTGATACTCTCCTCTGGTGAACGCTGCCTGTTCTGTGGGGAGGTGGTTGCCACCATGGTGAGCTCCCACACTTGGCTTTGCTCACCACTGTAAGTGCAGGACCGATTTGCACAAGCAGGCTGCATCACCAACAGAGGCACCCTCTCCCCTTTGCTCTGCCAGCCCCCTCCTCCCTCAAGCACAGCACTTAAAAACAAACGGGAAGATAAAAAGGAGCTAGGATTTTGTGTGTTGGGGGGGAGAAGCGGTAGTTTTGTAAAATCCTTATGAATAGATTTGCATAGATTAAGTAAATGTTGATATGTTTGTTAAAATATGCCCTCGTTTTTATGTAAATATATGGTTGTTATGCATAATCCCCATTTGAGAAATTCATACACTGCCCGTAAATAGTCATTAAGGTGACAGTACTGAGATGGGCTTTTCTGGCAACCGCGGAAGGGACGAATTACAACTTGGTTGCTCACTCGTCGCAGGAGTGTTACTTAAAGCTGTCTCCTGCAAAATCTCAAAATTAAAAAGCTTTCAGAGGTTTAAATGTGATCTAGATCTGCTTTTTCTGCAAATAAGCCCCTATAGGAAGGAGTTGAGCTTGGCTACTTCAAAGGGTAGAAATCATGGCATCTTAAGGCATGTGTTTTAGAGGCATTGACACTGAATTCATTGACAGGCTGCCAACAGGTTACATGTTCTTCCCATACTGGTATTTGGGGACAATTTCCCCACATCCCCTGCGCTGCTCTGGACCTATACCAGAGCACAGGGAGAGGAAATCTGTCTGCTTCCCCTCTCCAGTGTCTCCCACTTCAGGACCCTGTTCAGTGCAGGAATATTGTTAGGTTGGCCCCGATGTCTCAGCTTTATCTTTTGTACAGTTGTGATGAATCAACTGAAACTCACATAGGCAGACTATGTTCTTTATAAACAGTTACTAATTCAGAATCTGTTCCAAGTCTTTCTTTGAGTCCCTTTCTCTGTTTCTTTGTCTCTGTGGCTGTCTCCATCTCTGTCTCTTTCTTTGTCTCTGTCTCTGCCTCTTTCTTTCTCTCTCTCTCTCTCCATATCTCTCTCTCTCTCTCTCTCTCTCTCTCTCACACACACA
>NW_007249840.1:44311-65911 GCF_000164805.1 Carlito syrichta | reverse complement strand
CACCACCACCACACCATAGCTGCCACCATCATCTCTCTTCCTTTTTTCCTTTTCCTATACACACAGTAAAAATCAGTCAGAGGAGGGGAGGGGAGGTTAGGGGACCAAACTAACAAACCAAAAAGCCATGTTGAGCAGCTGGGCAGCCCGGGTTCTAGTAATGATCCTCCATTTACTAGCCATGTGACTTGGGAAGTCCCTGAAGGTCTCTGACGATTAGTTTGCGCTCCGTAAAATGGTTATACTAACATACAGCTGTTAGTTTGCGCTCTGTAAAATGGGTATACTAACATACAGCTGTTGGTGGGAAGGTGTGGGAGTAAAATGAATAATGGTTAAGGCAGTGCTTTCAGACCTGCACTACACACATGCAAGCTGGGCTCAGGAACCTCTTGCTCCCTTTCTTCACCTCTTCCTTTGATCTGCTTGTTCCTTATGCATGAGCTTTCAGGGTACTTACTAACTCTTCAGACTGTATATGCCCTGTGGTTCCTTTGAAATTCTGATAGAAAACTTTATCTTCCCATATCCGATGGCCACCCCACCCCTATACTTCAGTGAGAGAAGTAATTCAGGGGAGTATATTGGACAAGTGAACACATCTGATGTAGAAAAAAGGCTGAGGCTCACCAGGCATTTAAGTGAACAGTCAGTGAGCAGATGCAAAATAAATAAATGAAGTCCTGACTGAAGAAAAGTGTCCCAGTACTGAAGGCCACTTCCTCCAGGTGGCTGGTAGAGGCAGTTAGAAGGTTGTAGTTTCTAGAGTAGAGTTGGGAAGTTATTGTTTCTAGCAATATACCCTTAGGGGATAACCATACCTAAAGGCTTTTTTTGGGTGACCAGGGAATAATTCTTATCAACCTTGAATATTAAGAGCCACATTTCAAGTAAAAGAAAAAAAATTTCTTCTACATAATAACAGTGAACATTTCTTGAATATGTACTCCATGCCAGGTGCTATTCTAGGTGTTTTTGTTTGGTGTATATCACCTTATCTGGGCCTCAAAAAATTACGAGGAGTTAATATTTTTATTTGGTTTTACAGATGAGAAAACCAAGGCCCAAAGTGTGAAGTAACTTATCCAAAGGCACTCAGTCAATAATTGGTAAAGCTGAGATCAAAACCTAGTTGAATGCCATTGTCTAAGCTGTTAACTACTCTGCTCTAGATGTCACATGATGGCACTTACACTTTTACTTATTCAGTATACAGGGTATGACAAATCCACATTTTAATACTTGATACTTGTAGTAACTCCTCAGCTGTTCCCACTGTGCAGATTCACACCATACAAACTGGTAGTTCTTGATGTAGAGAGAGGTCTACCAAGCCAACAAGATCCCTGTCCAAGGCTTGCTGGATTCTGTACAGGCTTGGGCACATTATTTAACACCTGAGAAGACAAGAGGTCTGAAGCTCAGTTTGGGGTTTGCCAGCAGTTTGCTCTAGGACCTTGGGTGTATTTCTGAATTGGTCTGTATTTCTGTTTTTGTCATGTTTAAATAGAAGGATTTCCATGGAATGATCTCTAAAGGGCTTTCTGGGTCAACATTGACTATATAAGGTTCTAAGGCTAATAGGCAAATTCTAATCTGCTGGTTGGCCTAGCTTTTCCTGCCTTGTATTTTGTTCTAGATAAAGCATTATCATTCTTTAAATCTCCCCTACTACCATCACCT
This sequence comes from Carlito syrichta, assembly GCF_000164805.1. NCBI lineage: Eukaryota > Metazoa > Chordata > Mammalia > Primates > Tarsiidae > Carlito > Carlito syrichta. Next base: position 64,228 of record NW_007249840.1, on the reverse strand, counting down.
CTCACGTGGACCACTGCAATGGGCTCCCAATGGGCCTTGCTGCTTTCATTCTTATCACTAGTAATCTCTCCCCTTCTCCTTCTCCTCCTCCTCCTCCTCCTTCTTCTCTCTCTCTCTCTCCCATTTAAAGTATAAATTAGATCAAATCACTCATCTGAGAAAAACCAGTAGTATCTAGTAGGCTTAAAGTAAAACCCAAATTCTTCCCTGGGCCTTTAAAGCCTTAGGTGACCTGGCTTCCATCCATCTTTTTGTTTTTATCTAATTCTAACTCTCCTCTTAACTACCCTTCATTCATTCTGGCTTCTAAACCTTTGCGCTTGCTGTTCATCTGCCTGGAACATTCATTCTCTCTTCAGATCTTTTCCTACTGTCTCCTCCTCTGTCATTCTATTCTTAGTTTTATTTTCTATTCCTTAGAGGCTCCTTCTTCCCTTACCACCTAACATGAAAACACCTCTCTCTTTCTCTAGTCATAACCTCTCACATTATCCTGTATATTTTGTTATTGTGTTTGTGTGGGGTCTTTTTGGAGGGAAAGGGGTTTGCACTTCTTACTGCTTAATATGTTCTTGCTTATTTATTTGTTCATTTAATTATTGGTTATCTCCTTTCATTAAGAGATAACCTCCACAAAAACTTGTTTGTCATGCTTAACACCAAATCCTCAGTGTTTAGGAGAGTGTCTGTGACATAGTCGATGCTTAATAGATATTTGGTGGATAAATAAATGAATGATGGAATCAATGAATCAACATGAGAACAGGTTAGGCTTGAGATGATAAGGAACCTAAGTTTATCAAAGGAGTTTAACTTTGAAAATATAGAACAGATGAACATGGTTAATTGATTGATTCATATTCACAGATACAGATTTTTTTGCCTCTTCATTCAGGGAACATTCTGGAATTAATTCTGCAAATTTCAATATCATATTGACTTAATTGGAGGCCATGTCAGAAATGGTGGAGAACTTCTTTTGTAAATCATACTGACGAGTTGTTTTTTAGAAGCTTGGGTCCCCAGTGTTCAGTTCACCTAGGTCCACATAGAATAGCTGATATTTGGATACTTGTCCATATATTTGTCACTAGAGAACAAATGGTCTTGTCAGCTAGCCACTTAGACTTTTCTCACCTTCCAATTTATCAGACAGTTTAGATGGTTGGCTATCACATCTAACATGAAACTGGAACTGACAAAAATAAAGAAATATGCCATTATTTGATAACTTGTGTTTGAAAAAATGACATTAACATTGTTTCTACCACCTTAAAATAACACATCCATTATTACACTATCAAAAATAGAAGTACAGTGTTTTCTAAGACAAGTATTTATAGAGAAGGTTAAGTAGATTAAAATAATCTGTGAGTCTCTGAAAACCTCATTAGCAATGCTAATTTTCAATATGGTCACAGATTCAGCTGATCCTTCAATTGAGCATGGCCTTCAGATAACTTCAAAAGAATTTTTTTTTCCTCTGAACAGAAAAGCCTCTCTCCCCTTTGGTGGACACACCTCCTGGTAAATGCAAAAGTTCCTTTCTCATATAGCTTCTATTTCTAAACATCTGGCCTCTCAAAAGGGGTCCTTTCAGGATTGGACAGTGGGAAGCCTAGCTTTCTAAGCATTTAACAAACACTAAGAGGAAGATTCTAGAACCACAGGATCTCTCCATTGCAAGGGAGAAGGGAGGTAATCAAAGGTAAGACTACTTTGGCTACACTAATAATGACCAAGAGAGTTCACCAAGGTTCTTCCATTTGCTTCAGAAAAAAATTCAGCTCTTTCAAAGCTATAGCAATGAGAGCACTTACATTCAGTCCACTTATGGAACAACCTTGCAATCTTTAATAGTGCCTTCCTTTTTCTGACTGAGCACAGCTCCTAGCACAGGTAAAACGCTATTTATTCTGATGTGAATGGGTATATAGAGCCAGGGAAGAACTTCCTAGGTCTCTTGTCTTTTATTTCCCCTGTAGGAAAAAGGGGTGGTTTCCTCCAACACTAATTCTTTTCTTTGTCAAACACAAATGAGATAAAATAATATCAATCTCACTTGAACATTTATTAGATCATTAGCTTTCCTCAGCAGAGTTCAAGACTGGCTAAAAGAATTCCACACTGAAGATGAATGCAGAGGAAAAAGTTTGTGGAAAGAAGAGAAGTTAAGGAATATAGTGAAATGAGACTGAGAAAAATTAGGACAGTTGGGTAGAAATGTAGCCATGCTTGGAAAGTAAAAGGGGACAAAATGGTAGTTAAAATGGCAGGTCAGAAATGTTCAAGACACATTCTCTGAAGACCATGAGTCTAAGATCTTCAAAGGCACAATAATATTTTATTCATCTCTTTATCTTCTGCCCAAAGCAAAGTGCCTAGCACAGAACAGTTGAGCAATAACTCTTTGCTGAATAAGGGATCAAGAGCATTGTTTGGGGGCTAGACTACATATGTTTAAGCATCCTCTCCTATCGGTGAGATAGTAAGCTGGACAGCTTCCATTTGTCCCTGTAGAGCCAGTTTCCTACCCACTCTGTGTCCCAGCAGGCTGACCTAATGGACCACATCAATAACAATGTACTCCTTTTCTTTGAAGCATCCCAGTGGGAGGTGTTGCCAATGGAAAGTACTGCTAGGAAATTAGAGGGTGAGAACACTGAGGTCAGGATATTTATTGTTTTGGTCTTTCTGATAGGTCTCTAAGTCAGCTGTGTTCTTGTTAAGGCCACAGGTGCTGTGAAGTAAACTTCTCCATAGAACTCCTTTTCCTTTTCCTTCCTCCCTTCCTCCCTCCCTCTATCCCACCCACCTCCCTCCTTCCCCTTTCCTTCCTTCCTTCCTTCTTTCCTTCCTTCCTTCCTTCCTTCCTTCCTTCCTTCCTTCCCCCTCCCTTTTCCCCTCCTCTCTCTCCCTTTCTCCTTTAACCTTCAACTTCTTTCAGTTACTATCCCCAAGGTACTGCACCTGCATCATTCCTTTTTGCTTTGCTTAAACCCTGTGCACCTCTTTTCTATTTGCCCCTTTTAAAAGTCCCTTGTTCACTTTGTTTGAGCGTACCAACTATCTCCTGCCTGTAACCTGACTACCAAACAGATGAATTCGAGTTCCAGCTCTGTACCTTACTACTTATGTCATCTTGCCACATGCTCTCACCTATAAAATCAGGTGCTTGTAAATGACTGCACACAGGTGCTAAGTGCATACCAAACATATATAACAATAATAATGATGAGAGTGATGTTCTTTGCCAGCTTCTGTTTGCTCTATAGAAACACATGCTCTTTCATTTTGCCTCTAGATGGAAGAGCTTGTCGTGTTTTAGGAAAGGAAAGGAAAATGCCCTGTTCAGAACAATTTAACAGTTTTCCTCATTTGAATATCACAGAGTATAGAAATGACATTGAGGTATATGGCTTCAAGAAAATAAATATTTGTCAAAAATGGTTTGGAGTACTGGCATTTCTGAGTATTTACAGTATACTGGTCAATCCACTCAGCCTATACATCAGGTCCATGGAGTGTTGCTTCTTCTTGACACTTGGTGGAGGGCAGTCCCTGGATTCCTGGATGTCCAACTATAGGCCCTGGACCTTAGGCAATAATTTCCAAAATAGCAAGTGTTGATTACTCTTCTGCTTTCATTCCTGTTCTAATTTAAAATTTTTAAGCCAATTAAGAAACTGAGTCCTTTTAGAAACTCCCTCAATATCCCAAAAGGACTTTGACCCAAGAGACAAGAGGACTCGAGTTTTACCTATTACAGCTAAGGCCTATCCTCAATAGTGAAGGAGACTCATGTCTTCAATAGAGAAGAATCTTCAGATTCATGAGAACTTTGTTAATCTTCTAAAGTGAAAGGGCAACTATTCATTAGGCCCAAATTTCAGTTCTACAGTTGTTAATGGAGTATGTGCTATATGCCAGGTGTGTGCTAAATTTGGAGGATACAATGGTGGAAAAGATGAACTATGTTTATCCTACCAACAGGAACTCAGAATCTTTTTGAGTTATTTGCACACACGAGGAACCTATAGTACTCAATGCATGTTGTCACAGGATTGAGTATATAATGCTGATTACTATGACATATTTTTTAACTGTAAAGGTAAGCATGTGAGCATATTGGCCTAGCCTCATAATTTTCAAAATGTAAAATATAACTACCAAAAATTCTGGTAGAATGTTTGTATGTACTCAAATATAGATGGTACATTCAAAAGACCAAATCATCTCAGTTTACAATGTAACTCTAAGCATAATCTTTTATATCTTAGCTTTTAAGCCAAATACCAGGAATTCCGTGGGGATGCTTCATGGCACACCATGAAGATGGGAGGATGGTATAAGGGCAGCCCAGAAAATAAGGGTTCCACACTCCTTTTTGCTCCACCCAGCCCACTCCACTGTTTTTTATTCTATATCTCAGCTTTCTGAAAATGAGATTGTTTTTGAACAAAAAAATTACATCTTAAATGAACCACTGATCTAATGGAGACATTTGGCAATTGTGATTTCCTGTCATGGACCTTTCTGATGCCAGTGATGATGCTAATATTTATTCCTGGGAACTCCTAAGCACTGTTAGTGCATTATCACATATGATGATCACTCAACCCTATGAACTAGAATCCATTGTTATAGTCATTTTACAAATGAGAAAGCTAACGTTTAGTGCAGTTCAGTAAATTACCCAAGTTTACATAGCTAGTAAGTCTTAGAACAAAGGCTTGAATCTGGGTCGTCTGATTCTGATACTCAGGTTGTAAATTTCAATATTACCCAGCCTTGCTAATGTGTGCAAGTTTAGCATGTATATGGTGGGCAGTTGGATACTGCCTCTCTGACTGTTTTATAGAGCTTATACTTACTGGATATCAGAAGTGATGTTTTGTTTTGGTTGTATAATTTCTGGTAATTACATCTACTCATCTGTTGTAGGGGATTAAAAGATTCATTCTTCCTGCAATCTTGCATAGCATACAATATTACTTTGCACATAGTAGGTACTAAATAAGCCTTTGCTTATTATTAAAGAAGAGAAATTCAATAGCATTCCTCAGGCCCACTTTCATAATACTAATAAAAAATAGCAAATACATCTCTTTGTTCTCCTATCATTTTTTACAACAGGGAGAGCTCTATCAGCAAATTGATAGCTTAGGAGTTTTGCTGTTCCTGACACATATTTCTTAAAGCCTGGTGCAGAACCAGAAGATGAATAGTTGTTGCTATGATTAAGGATTAAGACTTTATATCAGAAAGAATCCCTGAGGTCCAGTTTTTACAAGAATCTTGTTAGTACTGTAATAAGTGAGAGGAGAAAAACGTGGAGACGCTTTTCAATAATCTCGCCCAGTACACTGAGAAATGAATAGTAAATTAGATAAAGAACTACATGACTTTTTCACTGATCATTTCCCCATGCAGGGAAGGTGTTGTGGCCAACTGTGTATACTGATAAGACTCTCCTTAGCCTTTCTAAACTTCAGTTTTTTCATCTGTGAAATGGGAATAACATTGCTGAATTATATAAATAATATGTAGACAAATCTGATAGTAATTACAACTGCACAAGTGAAATGTATTCTCCTTCTGCTAGCGCTTCAGGCAACATAGATTTGAGGATCAAACACTTGCAAATTAGCTTTCTGGTTTTGCCTTCCCAACAAATTGAGTTAAAATCCCCTTGTTTGAAAAACATGCCTCCCGAACCCAGACCAAATTACAGCTCTTACTAAATAAAATGCAGAATATATAACATTTGAGTATTTGCATGGTATGCCAAATAGACTAGTCATGGTTGACTTGATTTTAAATCCATCTGAAACTATTCTTCCCACTCTGTTCCCAGCTCGTACCCAGCTCCAATCTTGGGGATGTGTATGGGTTATGATGCCAAGCAGCTAGGGAACAGAGTTGGTCAAAGGGGATCTGGGGCATCATTTTAACTAAAGGGCTTAGGAAATCTTTGTAAAAACTTCTCTCCTTTGCTGAACATGCCTTATGCTGGAAGTGTTTTTGCATTGCTATGTTATGGGATAATCCATTTAGCCAGCAAAATTTTCTTCAATTTTATTAACCCCAACACCCTCCCATCTGAGGCTTTCTGTATTACTAAGTTACATATTCCTAAACTACTGGATTCAGGGCTACAAGGAGAAATGCTGCAGCCCTGGCAGTGGAGAGGACAACATGAGACAGCTCACATGAAAGTACTTAGAGAACTGGAATGTGTGATATTTAGTAGAATTACTGTTAGTTTCTGTGCTCATAGCTCCCTTCATAATACAAGACAAATCTATTTTATTCTCCAATAGTTGATTATTTATTACTGTTTAGAACAGTTCAAAATGTCATGTGCACTCACACAGAGAAGAAAATTTTCTTCCTCAGCTGTGCATCTATTTTTAAAATAGAGTGTTTTACCAAAGTCTTCCTTAAAATGTTAGTTCTTTCTTAAACCATCCCCAAGTCTTTAAAATGATACAAATTAAGACAGTCAGTCTAAAGAACAGGACATTCTGGTATTTCCAGAATGTCACTTATCTCAACTCCAAGAGCAACACTTGTCCTCTCATCTAGATGATAGTGTGGAGACAGAAACTCCCTGCAAGGGGCTGTAACACCACCTGTTCTGACATTAGTTGTAGTTTAAGGAAAGTCAGCCTTAGACTCTGTTCAGAAAAAACATCCTCCCTTTCTGTTATGACACCACAATGCTCTGTGATATAGATCCTAAGAATCAAAACCATATAGCAACGTGGTTCTCAAACTTGGCTGTGCATCTGAATCATCCAGGCAGCTTATAAAACACATGAATTAGCAGTTCCAAACCCAGATCTCCTGAATCAGAAGCCAGGAGGGTGGAGAGGCTAGACATCTGGAATTACCAACTCCCCTAATTCCCTTTTCTCAAAAGAATTTGACAGAGAATCTCTGCACAGGGTATGAGGTTTTGTTTTTGTTTTTCATGGGCTTGATGATTTATGGAACAGATAAGGCCTCTCTTTCTAGCCGTGGGATTTCCAGCCTCTGCCCTTTGCTGTGCCACTCTCTTCACAAAGAATGCTGGCACTTTTCTTTCTTTTTTTCTTTTTTTTGAGTTGGAGTCTCACTCTGCTGCCAGACTGTTGTGCAGTGGCATGCTCCTGGGCACCGCAGCTTCTACCTGCTGGGCTCCGGCTATCCTTCTGCCTCAGCCTTCCAAGTGGCTGAAACTACAGGCACGCGCTACCACGCCTGGCTAATTTCTTTGATTTATTGTAGAGATGAGGTCTCGCCAAGTTGCCCAGGCAGGTCTCGAACCCACGGGCTCAGGCAATTCACACACCTCTGCCTCCCAAAGCACGAGATTACAGGCTGAACCACCGAGCCTGGTGGCACTTTTCTTCTGAGTCAACCAAGACCCTACTTTTTCTTCAAAAGATGAGGTAAATTGCCACTGTCACTCATTTACAATTCTTATTTCACTTTGTTTGTGTCATAGTTAGCCATCATGTTTGTCTTCCTCTCTTAAACCATTATTTTGCAAGTGAATGGTGCTCAATAAATGCTATTGAATGGATGCACAGACCTATTTTAAATAAAGCAAATTCAAGCTTCTTATTAGTTCCACCTGATTAGGACCACCTAATTTAACTTCAGACCCTGGGCACATGGTTGTGGAAAGGATATCTTGTTCTCCTTGTGCATTTTAAAAAATCTGTTAGTTTATGCAGTGTTATTGATTTTTAGTGTTTTTTATTTCTGTCCTTCCAATCATGGTAAATGCCGCATCACTATTTCATTGAAATGAGAGCTCAGATAAGTTTTATTAGTGAGGTAGCATAGGTGAGTTGACAAACCCACTAAGTCAGTGAGTTAACATTAGTATAGGCAGATAAACACAGAGAGAACTGTTGTTAGCTCTGCTGCCCAGGGAGTAGTGGCTTCATCCAATCATCTTCCAGTTTGGGAAACAAATCTTCACATCTGGCTTTGCTGAAAAGCCATTTTCCCTATCGGAGATTTGTTATTTGGTTTATGAACTTCTCCTCATCCTTCAAAACCCAGCTCAGTTTTCACCACCCTCTGTGAAATGAAGAGAAAAGCAGCTGACATTTGTACAACATTTACTCTTCCAGTTATTATGTGTGGCACCTTACTTATGTTATTCTATTTTCTTTTTCCAGCAGCACTGCAAGGCAGGAATTAGCCCCATTCTTCAGAAAATAAAACTGGGGCTAAGCAAATAATGTTGAAGTTAAGAGTTGAATCCAGGTCTCTCAGATAACAAAGTACACAAGTTTTCTGTTAGTCTGTGTTACTCTCCACATCCCTTGTATAATAAACTTTTCTTGGGTACATATGCTCTCATTCAGTACCTTAATACATTCTCACAAAACACCTGCTAGTTGTTAGCCCCATTCTTCAGAATTAGCCCCATTCTTCAGAAAATAAAACTGGGGCTAAGCAAATAATGTTGAAGTTAAGAGTTGAATCCAGGTCTCTCAGATAACAAAGTACACAAGTTTTCTGTTAGTCTGTGTTGCTCTCCACATCCCTTGTATAATAAACTTTTCTTGGGTACATATGCTCTCATTCAGTACCTTAATACATTCTCACAAAACACCTGCTAGTTGGATATTATCAACCACATTTTACAGAAACACAAGAGTCTAGTAGATTTTTTCTGATTCCATCTCCTGTCCTTTCATAGTGGCTAATCTATCTCAATTTATGGTATTTATCTTAATAGTTCACAGTTAGGTACTTATATTTCTATCCTTTAAACAAGAACAATTTCTATGGTAAATATTCTATCACTCTGTGTGTGTGTATGTGTGTGTATGTGTATGTGTGTGTGCATTCTCAGTATAGAAGTGAATGAATGCACACACACACACACACACACACACACACACACACACACACACACTGCATTCTCAGCAAAGAAGTGAATGAATGTCTGAGTCCGCGGGTTCAAGACCCGCCTGGGCAACGTGGTGAGACCTCATTTCTACAATAAATCAAAAAATCAGCTGGGCATGGTAGCACGTGCCTGTAGTTCCAGCTACTTGGAAGGCTGAGGCGGAAGTATCACTGGAGCCCAGCAGGTCGGGGCTGTGGAGGCCAGGAGTGGCCACTGCACTCCAGTCTGGGCGACAGAGTGAGACTCCAACTCAAAAAAAAAAAAAGTGAATGAATGAAAATGTGGAATGAACGAAAAAACTCTATACCCCCCCAAAATGCAAGAATAAGTTAATGTTTTGAAAAAGTTCTTAAAGTCTTTGAAAAATGAACATTTTACAAAGTAAATTGTGGGATGCTTAGTAACCTGAGCACAGTTATCCCATCCTGAAAGAGTTTTAATTCATTTTCTCTTCACACCTGGTAATGTGCTAAGGCTCCAGGTTCCCAACAGCCTAGTTCTTGTCTTTCTCTGGATATGGACAAGAACCAGGACATGTCACCAAGCCTTCCATATTCTCTTAGCTATGTTCCTTGCTCAGATTAGAGGCTCCTTGGTCCTTACTCAGAGAGGAATTACTCTTACTTGACAAATAAGCCTAATAAGGTTGGTTTTTATAAGTCGACAGAATATTAGAAGAAGATGAGTAAAATGAAAGAAACTGTCAGAAGCAGACACACTTAGAGCCCCATGGGAACAAGAAAGAGCACAAAAACAACAAAGGGGCCATAAGTGAGAACCGGGAAGCATAGCATTATCAGAATATCTTATGCAAAGGCAAAGAAACCTTGCTTTGCTCCACAGGCTCTGAGGATGGCATTGCACTATGGCAAATGAAAATATTGTCAAAAATGATTAAAATGCTTTCTACCAACCATATTTTAAAACACAAGGACATGAACACATTGTATTTTTAAAGAAATTTTTTGCTTAAAATAGTTACAATCTCTATTAAAAACCTTAAAATTCTGGTTCTTAAATGGCAAAACTTCAACTATTGGAAATCATGGCTATTAAGAAAGAATTGTTCCCAGAGGTTTCCAGAGTTTGCTAAAGTATTACAGCTTGGATATGGTGCCAGCCCTGGTAATATGCAGAGTGTGCAGAAGTGTTAAGAATAATTGGGTATCTCACAGTTAAATTCCACTTGTGAGCCAAGGCCATTGGATACATTTTAGAGACCTACTTAGGTTTAGTAATTTGAGGTTCTTTCCATTGTTACCCACCTGCATGCTCTACAGAACAGAAGGCTATACTGGTTTATGGCATGCAAATTAATGATACAATCCTTTCAGTCCAGTGAGTAATGAAGTTGTTCATCTAACTCCCACCATGACTTTCCTGTTTTTTGTTCTCAATCATTGTTTATTACACCAACAGTGTTATAGCCACTTACATAAAATAATAAAGATATAAAGGAAAAAGAAAACTCTCCCACAGCTCTAACTTGCCAGCACATCAGTATTTTGCATTTTTATATGCCTTCTAGTTCTTGTTCATATTTGTGGTATGTGGTATATGTATTGACAAAAAATAACCTGATTATTCCTTTTCATGTCTACACATCTTCAGTATGACTTAGTAGCCTTTTTAATGCAAGAAATACAATTGATTTCCTCACTCCTTACCTCTGGTGTCAACTCAATCTTTCTCTGGCCAATAGAATGTTGCAGAAGTGAAGTTGTATTCATTCTGGACCTAGATCTCAAGCTGCCTTGCAGTTCCTGTCCTTTATTGGAATTTGTCCAAGCCATCATGTATATTGGCCTGGGCCCGCCTGCTGGATGACACTGAAGAGAAATGATCTAGTTGCTCCCATCGCCCAGCCAACAGCCAGCAGACTGCTAGACATGTCAGTGAGACTGTCTTAGACCAGTCAGCATCTGGTTGACCCAACAGCAGATACCTAAGCAAGCCCAGTTGACCAGCAACAAACCTGGTGCTGATCAGCAGAATAACATTTTTCCTCCTAGGCAAATGAGAAATAATCAATGACTATTGTTTTACATAATGAGTTTTATGTGGTTTGTTATACAGCAATAGTTTATACAATAGACATACATATAAGTTGACCTAGATGTAATCATGTTTTAAGTCATACTTCTAATAATGATCTAATGTATCATACATACAGTGGATATACAATAATTTCTTTATATGTTTCCCCAAATTTTAGATATCGAACTAGTCTGCAGTTACTTAATAGAGGCAATGATGCAATGCAAAAAGCCCATGTTATTGGTCTTCTAACAATGATTTCAAATCCTGAATTTTTTGATGATGAATTCTGTGACTTTGGCCAATGAAACCAAAAAACCTCAGTTTCCACATTATGGGAATAGTGATTCTTTGAGTTTTTTCAATGTTCAAGATAATATATAACAGTCTACTGTCTGAACACAGCATAGTTGGTTAATAAATGGAAGATATCATTTAAACATTTCTGCAATTCATTTAATTCCCAAGTATAAAATTGTTGGTTAAAAGATAAAGACAAAAAAAGAACATTAAATAAGCATACAGGCAACAATAAATCTCAAAAAAAAAAAAAATCTAGCTCTTACAGCTAATTTTGAATTTACTCAGCTTCCATTTCTGGAGATGAGAAGTATTGAGGAAATCATTGTGCTATCAGAACAGATGTGGCTTGGGTCTTAGAAATTAGAAGTACCACTCTGATGGTTACCAGACACCAGTGCGTGGCAAGAATTCAGAGGATTATATAAGAATGAGCTAATAAGCTTGTTTAATACACAGATCCTCCAGTCATATATTCAGAGATTCTGATTCAGTATATTTGGAGTTGAGCTACCAAATCTGTATGTTCTGAGTTTTCCCTCAGGGAATCAGCCAACCACCAATCAGGTAACCACTGACTTATTAGCAACCCCCTCTTTAGTTTTGGTGGGAGATCAAAGACCAAGAAGGGGGAAATAAGAAGCTCGATTCTTCTGAGAGTCAATCAACGGCTGAGCTGGGACGAGAGCCCAGTCCTTGGATTTCTGAGCTACATTTCCATGGGTTTACATGAGTTATCCTGAGCTCATCAAAGGACTGAAATCTGCCGAGACCCTTGTTCTAAGTACTTACTTTTCTTCCCAAGGCAAGCCTCTCCCTCATTCTAGTTGATACATGCTTTATACACTGGAGAAATGATTAATGTGAATATATCGGTTATTCTTCTCTGAGAACACGTCCTCTGAACTGTAACCAAAGTAACTGACTTTCAGACAAGTTGAAATATACCAAGAAATGGTGTATTTTGCATATCAATACACAGTTCAGTGTTGACTTTTTTAAAAAAGCAGTAAATAAAATCAAGGTAACATTCTTTTATATTTTATTGTCTCCTTGGGACTTTGTAATAGATTGTTTTAGATAAAGAACTTGCCACTTTATATAACTTATCCTTTCAAACAAATAGTATGAGACTTTGTCTTTCAAGTCTGAATTTTGAGAGGACACTATTGTGTCATGTCATTTCTTCAAGAAACACAGTTGTCAATATGGATCTAACCAAGAAACATTTATTTTGGTAGAACTAGAAGACTTGATATAGTTTTAGAGTTATTTAAAACTTATTTTAAATTAATTTTGAAGTTGAATTAAAGCCCAAAGCAACTTGCATCATTTACTGAGCCCAAATATATAGTTGGGCTCAGTAAATGATGCAAGTATATACATATATATATTTCCAGTCAAGTCAATTGTCTACAGAGTCTTAAACTTCATGTGGCTTATCAATGAAAGTAACTCCTGGTACAATGATTAAAAATTTGATGTTTTAGAAGACAGGGGGTCCAATGCTTCCCTACTTATAGGCATGTGACTTTAGAAAAACAAATGAGCTTTTCTAAGCTTTAACATCTCTATCCATGCAATGGGGATACTTATAGCAAACTTTTGTCAAACACTTACTATATGCCAATAAATTTTAAGGAGTCTATTTCAATGAGTTCATTTAGTATCTACAATAACTCCATGATTTAAGTGCTATTTTTATTACATTTTACAAATGTGAATATTGAGGCTTAGAGAAGTTAAATAACTTGCTCAAGGTCACACAGATAGTAAGGAATAAAGCCTGAATTTGAATCTAGGCAGGCTGATCCCAGAGCCTAAGAATTAACTAAAATAGTTTCTGCCAAAAGCTTGGAAGTGTGCTTGTAGTAAGAGTTCAAAAATGTACCTTAATTCTATTGTTGGTGGAGGCCCATTTGAAGCTTATACCTACATGAAGGGATCTCTGCTGGGACTTAACCCACCTTCATATCATTGTTCACCTTTAATGATTCATAGCACACCTACCCACAACAACATTTAGCCTATACCTACCCTATCTCTTTTCATTCCCTTTTAAATAATGTCTATTACTGTCTGAAAAATACAGAAAAGTATGTAGAATAAAGCTTACTGAATCACACCATTCAGGCAACTACTCTTTTGATCAAGAATTTATCCTTCCAGGCATTTCTCTAGGCAGATGAATATTTGCCATTTCTCCCCGCAACGTGGATTTCTCTATAAATAGGGTCTGATCCTGCCTTTTTCCCCTGGTAATTATATCAAGAGCATTTTTCTCATCCCATGTACTATTCTGTGAAAACAAGATATTCACAATGGCATAATATTTCATTTCGTAGAAAAACTAGAGAGAGGTAGGAAGACTGTCCTTTCCTCTTCCTTCTCCCTAGCAGGACAGATCTAATGTGACTGGATTGATCATATTACACTAGTCAGAAGGATAACTGTACTAAAAACTTACACACAAAAGTCTTTCTTTCTCTTCCTTAATTTGACTGAGAAAAGAGTACTGTCATCATAGAAACTTTTTTCCTTTGTGTCCTCTCCTCTTTTTGGATAGAGAGAATAATCATGAGATTTGGGTTTGAACTTATGAAGAGTGAGAGAGAAAATTCTGCTGCTTAAAAATAAAGTCCAATATAACTTGCTAATAGCTTTCCTCCCCATAACATGCCCCATGTTGTTAAAGAGACTGTTAACATTGTTTACATTTTGGTGTTTACTAACAGAGCAATTGCAAACCTATCCTGGGGCACGAGAATATTAAAACCAGCCAAACCCAATCTTGTTTTTTTGTTTTTTGTTGTTTGTTTAATAAGCAAGAATTCTGGATACTATGGTTTTCTTAGCTAATTATCAAAACAAACACATGGAAGGTAGGAGGTAATAATAATAAAACTAGAATAATAAGTAATTCTTATTAATTCCTTACTGCATGCTAAATGTTCCACACAGTCTCATTTAATGTCTCAATGATTCTCTAAGGCAGGGATTGTTGTCATTTTGCAAAAGAGAAAATTGAAGCTGGAAATAGTTCCACAACTGGTCAAAGGCCATGTGGCCATGGGTGGCAAGCCAGGATTTCAATGCAAACCTGTTTGCCTTTAAAATATTTTTCTACATGACTCTCTACAAAGCTGTTTTCCTAAAGCTACAGGTGATGATTTTTAAAAAGTGAACTTTTTTTAGAATAGTTTCAGATTTACAGAAAAGTCACAAAAATATTACAAAGACTCTCTATATACCTTGCTCCTAGCTTACCCTGTTGTTTATATTGCTACGGTGCATTTGTCACAACATTGATCTATTATCATCAACTAAAGCGCATACCTTATTCTGATTTTTTAAAGTTTTTCACCGAATTTACTTTTTCTGTTCCAGAATCTTATCCAGGATACCACACTACATTTACTCATCATGTCTCCTTAGATTCTGACAGTTTTTCAGATTTTCCTTGTTTTTGATGACCTCAACAAAAACTGGAAAATACCAAATGTCCATTAACAGAAGAATGTATAGACGAAATATAGTATATCTATACACTTGAGTGTAAGTGGCACTGGTGAAAGTCATGGCACAGCCCTCAGTGACTAGACTACGTTATGTGGCAAAGATGAAGGGTTTTATAAATGTAATTAATGTTCCTAATCACTTGACTTTAAGTTAATAAAGAGGGGAGGTTATACCAGGTGGTTTGATCTAATGATGTGAGCTTTTTAAAAAAGGCACAAAAATCAGAAACAGAAGCCATAACGATTTGAAAAAGGAGACCAGATCGTCTGGTAGCCTGGAAGAACCAAACTTCCATGTGAGGAGAAGGCCATGTGGCACAGGATGGTGGGGACTGGTAGAAGAAGCTTAGGGTCTCAATCCTCCAGCTGCAAGAAACTGAATTCTGCCAATAACTAGAGGACATAAAGTCTCCGATGAGTTCAAAGCCCTGTTTTCTACCTGAGGAGAACTGCTGGGAAACTCTGATGCACTACTGCCCCATGGAAACCAGGAGAAAACAATTGTAATTTTAAGTCCCTAATCTTGTTGTAACTTATCATGCAGCAATAGAAAATGAATACATGAAGAAAAAACGGAACTGCTTTCTTTTACTATAGATTAGTTTGCATTTTCTAGATTTTTTAAAACAAACATACAGTATACATTCTTTAGTCTGAATTTTCCCACTAGCATAATGATTTTTGAGATTCATCCATATTGCTGTATATCAGTACTTATTTATATTAGGTGTATAGATACACTATATATTGTCTATATATTATCCTGTTAACGGAAATTTGGTAGTTTCCAGTTTTTGTTTTGTTTAGCTATTACAATAAAGTTGCAAGTCTTTGTGTGGATGTAGGTTTTCATTTTGCTTTTTTTGACTTTATTTCCTGATTACTAGTAAAGCTGATTGTTTTTTCATATTTTATTGCCTACTTGGGTGTCCTCTGCTGTGGATTACCTCTTAGTATCTTCTGCCCATTTTTCTATTGAATTATTTGTACTTTTTCTCAATGGTCTATAAGAGTTCTTTATACATTCTGAATGCTGGTCTTTTGCCTATTATATATATGCTGAACGTATCTTTTCCCAATTAACTATTGTCTTTGTTTAAGATATCATTTGTCATATAAAATTTTAAATTTTAATAGTCTAACTTGTTTATCTTCTCAAAACCAGTTTGCTTTTATTACTTGTTTTTTATTTTAAAGATGTGGGGTACAATTCAGGATTAGGAATACAAGTGGTCAGTGTACAGGCAAAGTTTGGGTCTTGTTTTGGTCCCCACTTTGCCTTGTTTGAGATCAGGTACACTTATTGATGTTGTGTCCCCTCCCTGCAGGCAATATACCACTATTATCAACCCCTTTCTTACGGAATTATGGTAAATGTTCAGGGTCCACTTATGAATGAGAACATGTGGTACTCAATTCTCTGTTTCTGTGGTAGATCAATGAGATTATTGATCTAGATTATTGACTCTAAATCCATCCAAATTGCTGTGAAGTCCATATGTTTGTCCTTTTTTATGGCTGCATAATATTCCATCATTTATATGTACCACTTTTTTTCCCTACCAAATCCATTTTCGATGGACAACTCTGTTGGTTCCATGTTTTTACTATTGTGAACAGTGCTGCAATAAACTTGCGCGTGCAGGTATCTTTATTGTAGAATGATTTTGGTTCCTCTGGGTATATTCCCACTAGGGGGATTGCTAGGTCATATGGGAGGTCAATTTCTAGTTCTTTTAGAAATTACCACACTGTTTTCCATAGAGATTGAACTAGTTTGCACTCCCATCAGTACTGTAGAAGTGTTCCCTTTTCTCTGCATTCTCACCAGTGTCTGTTGTTGTTTGTTTATTAATGATGGTATTTTTTTTTTTTTTTTTTACTGGGATTAGGTGGTATCTCAATGTGGTTTGATATGCATTTCTCTGATGATGCACTTTTTCATGGGTCTGTTGCCTGCCCATATTTTTTTTTTTTTTTGAGAAGTGTCTATGTTTTTTGCCCACTTTTTAATGGAACTGTTCATTTTTTTTCCTTCTCATCTATGAGCAGGTTATATCTTATCATTTTTCTTGTCTTCTTTACAATGTCTTAATAACATTTTACAATTATTTTCTCATAAAGATCTTGCACTTCTCTTGGTAGATTTACTCTTAGGTACGGTCTGAAAATTTTATGGAAACCGTCATAGCTATTTTCCTATGAAAGTTATAATGTGAAAAAATTAGAATCTCACTAAATGGATTACTTTCAACAAAGAAAATGAATCTACTCTTTTTATTGCACATGAGTTTATGTCTAAAATGATACTTTCTCTGTTTATGTTAAGAAAAAAGAGCTTTTTGTGATTCCTCACATGAGAGTTTCGCATGCCTTTCATGGAATATCACCTTCTATAGTCTGTATTCAAGATGTGAATAGTTTATAACTGCCCCATCCCCTTGATGGGGGAAGCTGCTACTCAGCCTCAGGCCACATTATAATCAGGAAATGTGGAAGAACAAGGTTGCTAGTTCTTTCATTTTTTTCCAAGAAAAACTGACAATCTAAATTTTTATATGAAATCTTCTGATTTTTTAATATTGGCAAATAATTTTTAAAAAACACTTCACATTCACATTATGTGGGCCAAACTAAACAGGCCTGAGACCTTATCAGGACATGGGGTCTACCATGCCCGGGATATATTTTCTAACTCTAAATATGTGGTATCACAGAGTGAGAGCTATAAGGGATATTAGAGTTTGTCTAGTCCTCCTTCAGTTTTGATGTTTAGCAGTTCTGAGTCTGGAGCAAGGAAGCAACTAGTCCAGGTTCACATGGAGACCTAGAGGCAAGCCAGACCTAGAACCCAAGCGGACTGAGTTCATGTCCAGCAGGTTTAATGTCATTTATACTTTACTGAGTGATTACTTCAGGGGACATCCTGTGACCCTTCCCACAAGACTGAGAGAGAGGGGGCAGGGGAAGGAGAGAAGGAGGAAGGGGGAGAGAGAGAGAGAGAGAGAGAGAGAGAGAGAGAGAGAAGGGAGACCGACCTATTCACCTTTCTCCTGTTTTGTAGTAAGGTGTGACACTATTGAGATACCATTCCTTTAGAGGATTCATGTGGAAGAACTCTAGACAAAGTGGAGAGAATGTACAGTCACATAAATGTTGCCCTCTAAAAGAAGTTACAAATGCATATAAACTATTAAGGCTATATTAAACCTAATGTTCTATTAATTCTTAGTCACTCATGGGCCTGAGCGATTATGACTAGACTTTACTGATTAGTGGGTGGAAAGATTCAACAAAGTAATAACATCTGTGCTTTAGGCATTTTTGATATATATTCTGTGCATGGGTGTGTATATGTGACTGCACAAAAACACACATATAAATATAATGAAATATAATGCTAATCTTCTTACTACAAATAGCCTTGTGAAATGTAGAAATCAATGATTCAACAGAAAAGAGCTACAGGCAAGTTAAGTGTGTATCAATCCAACCAATTGACTTCAGGTCCTTTAAAAGACCAGAAATGGGTTAAATAAGCAGCAGATGTCTTGTTTGTAACCTTCTACTGCTTTTTGAGAGTTACCTGTGTGGTTTAGTGAGTCAGGCAACTTTAAAAGGCTTTAAAACCACAAAGCTTCATTTCATGACTGCCATCACATGATTGACCAAATTGCCTTCAGAGGTGAAATTTTCCATTTAATGGAACTGCAAAGGGATTCAAATTAGCTGTGTTGCAATTTTATGAAGTGAAAGATCATTGATACTTTAATTTCTTAAGGGTATTGCCTAGACATAAAGATTATTATTATAATTATTATTTATTGATTAGAAAGACACTTGCAGAACATAGAATTCATTATATTCTGTTTATAATTTACACCACTGGTTGAAAAACTATGGCCTGTGGGCTAAATCAGCCCCACAAGTTTTTAAAAATAAGTTTTTATTGGAAAACAGCCATGATTATTTGTTTACATATTGTCTACAGCTGCTTTTGTGCTATGGCGGCTGAGTTAAACAGCTATAACAGAGATGGTAGCGCCCATAAAGCCTAAGACATTTACCATTAGCCTTTTACAGAAAAAGTTTGCCACATATTATCTATCATATATTTGTCTTTTAAAACAACCTTTTAAAAATGTAAAAAACATTTCTAATTCCCTGGTATAGGATTTGACTTTCATGCTTTCAGGTTTTTATTTGTCAATCTCTTGTATAGATAATTAAAACAATAAATCAAATTCTGATTCATAGCATTTGCCTATATCCATGGTATCAATACTCTCATCATGGCTAACTTCAAGCTACCAGCATGCTCTCATGAATGCAACATTGTGAACAGATGTGCAGTGGTACGCCATTATGTCGTATTTGCATCATAAAGATACAACACACATAAATAACCTCAAGAGCATAGATGACAGTAAAAAGTAGTAAAAGAATTAGTAAGTTGTACGTTTTAAGTGTTTATAATTCTTTTTTGATATGACATTCCATTATAAACTTATGTAACTTACTTTTTAATAGTGAACATATTTAACAACCGTCTCAACAAAATCCTTGAAAATTTTCTTGTGAGTCAGTAAAAGCTCACTGCAGCATATCACTGAGTTTAGGAAATTTTGCACTGTTTAAAGAGAAAAGTACACAACTACCATAATGTAAAATAGAAAGTGGTGAGCTTCAAAATATATATTTGAGAAGAAGATTTGGGTATAAATATTATGACTAATTAACTTCATTGTATATGCAAATGATATTGTACATAGGCTGAAAAAGTTGCAGTTTATTTAGGCAAGGAAACTTACGTATTTTTCTTTCCCTCCAAATAAATTTACTTTTAGCTTCAAGAAAAGTAAAGTCAGTAGCAGGTGGATTTGATCTTGATGGATTCAAAATATTTAGCAGAAGCAGGGCTCAGTGGCTCAGCCTGTAATCCCGCGCCTTTGGGAGGCTGAGGTGAGTGGATTGCCTGAGCCCGCGGGTTTGAGACCCGCCTAGGCAGGCAAGACCTCATCTCTACAATAAAATCAAAAAATTAGCCAGGCGTGGTAGCGCGCGCCTGTAATTCTGGCTACTTGGAAGGCTGAGGTGGAAGGATTGCTGGAGCCCAGCAGGTCAAGGCTGCGGTGGCCAAGAGCG
>NW_007249840.1:2138-44291 GCF_000164805.1 Carlito syrichta | reverse complement strand
ATATTTAGCAGAAAATTTTCCGATCTTTTCATAAGTGAAGGTTGGTTCTGGAAGTTTTTATGATCAATTTGAATATTCATAATATTTCTGAATTTCAACAATGAAGAGACAGCGATCAGCTTGCTCCAGCATTGTTGATGTCTCACTGTCATTGTTTTCATGTTGTAGAAGACTCTTGGCCCATTGTTACACAAAGTCTCTTTTCACATTTCTTCAAATTCAATATATTTGAAACCCAGGATGAAGTGAGACATTCACAGTCTTATAAAACTTTAAAGAGTAAAGAATACATTAGATGGGTCTCTATTGTGTATGGATTTTTAAAAAAGATATTTAATGTTGTATGTTTTTAAGGAAAAAATCCCCACAAAACTTATTACTGTCAACTACATTTTAAGTTTTCAGATATCTAGCCAGCAGAAAGCTGTTATTAAACCATCGTAAGCCTTCTTTGCTTTACTTCCCACATAAGAATTATTATTTTATTCACAAAATTGGCTTCAAAACAGAGGTTGTCAATGAAGATACCCAAGTTACTGCCTGAAAACAAAAACAACCAAAGGTCTTTATTTTTATTTCAGATACACACACACACACACACACACACACACACACACACAGACACAGACACACACACACGGTGCAAAAAATGTATACACATTTTAAGAAAAGAAAAATTGTATTAAAATTATAATAATATATACCAATAACAAAAGAAGACTATGAGTCACATTTGACTTCTGCAAATACAAGAAGTGCTCAGAGTGGTTACCATCAGTATCCAGACATTTCTGATTATGGTGAAATAAAAGTAGTACATTGATAACATTGCTTAAATTATATATATATTTTTTGGCATCCCTTCCTCCAAAATACACACATACAAACACACACATTTATAGAGTGAGGTTTTTTTCTCCTCTTGGGATTTCATAGTCTCACCTCCAGTTGTCACTAAGAAAATAAATGGAGAAAGGCTCCTAGTTTGATGATACTGCAGCTACTAGCTTTTAAAAGATCATTTCTTTCATTAATGTTCAACTCCCCCATTATCCTTCCTGGGCAGTGGAGACTTTGGCATCTGGGCAGAATAAAAAACACGGTTGGTGGGGGATCATTCTTTCTAGTTCCTCTTCTTCAAGCAGCAGTCACCATAAGCAGCTGCCAAAAACTTACATGTAACAGCAGACAATAAGACAATAGCTCACAGTGAGTTGAGTAAGGTAAGCCAAAAGCATCAGTGTTGCTATTTAAAGTTCTATACTTAACATAATTGCACTCTGCTGTAGCGAAATTTGAAACTCTATCTGTTCCAAGGGTCTTTTCTTGATTTTTATCCTCATCGGTCAAGTTAATGAAAGAAAATAAAATAACTTTCCTCTAACTAGCAAAAACTTAATTTTCTATCTTGTATTTTATGTGAACCAAGTAAGCCATTACAGAAGCCTTCAGGCACTCCTTCTAAGAATTATTTCTCAATTATTTACTCATTATTTAACTTAAGACCAGACAAGTCCAAAATCTTACCTCAACATCCTCATTGGCCCTCTGAGCCTTTGGCAAATTATGACAAAACGGTAAGAGACTATTACTGTTCAAGTCAGCTATAGTCAAAACATGGTGAGTCATGGAATATGATAAAAAATAATGTACATCGATTAAAGAAAGATTAAAGACACAGTACCTTGTTCTCAATTTGCTTTGTGATAGGAAAATGGTTATTTAATGAGGAAGGTTATTCTATGATTTCTAACAAGTGAGCAAGCCAATGCCATTTTTTGATCATTATCTAATATAACCATGAAAATAATTAAGTATAATAATACACTGATTTGTAGCATTTTTTAATTGTTGTGCTTCAAATGAGATAAGATAATAACACGAAAACATGGAACCCTAAAGGCATTAATAACTATAAATCAACCTATTAAAAAGATGCAGATGACAAGTTTGGATTTTGAACAGTGTTTCTCAGATCTCTTATTAAAGTCATTCACCACACAGTAAAGTTATCTAAAACAGAGATCTGATCCCATTCTCCCATTGCATGGAATGCTTCAATGACACATGACAATCTTCAGATTAAAGTTCAAAATGACTGTAGGATTGCTGATACCAGCCTTCTGTCTACATGTCTAGCCTCATCTCCTGTAACTACCCAGCTCCTGACTCCCTTGCTTCAGCCATATTTAATATTGGTGACTTCTTAAGAAGAAAGCATTCTTCCATGACACTAAGTTTTTGCATTACTGTCTCCCTTTCCTAGAACACAACTCATCCCTATACCTCAACCCTATAATTTACCCTACAAAATGTGCCTTTTAAAAGAATTCTGTATATAGCATTATTATTTACATTTTATTATTTGCATATTGGCAGTCACATTTCTCAACTATACTATAAGCTCTTCTAGTTCGGCATCTCCTTCTTGATTCTGTATCCCCAGTGCATGGTGCCAGGTATATGCTTGATAAAACTGCATTGAATGAATAGATAAATGTTCCAAATTTGGGTTTATCAATCTGGTTTTGGTCACAGTCTAGCTTCACCAGACTGTTTTTTAAGATAAGTAGAGAGACATCTCCAGTGCAAAAGACCCTCATATCTAACTGTCTACCTATTGTTTTCTCTTGAAAAATAAAGGCATCCCAAATCTCAGCATGTGCAAGACCAAAGACATTATCCTCAATCCTTTGCTGCCTAATCTGATGCTCTTCCAGTGGTCCTTGCATTAAGTTACCCAAGTCAGAAAAGTTGGAGTTACCAAACATTCTATATCTAACTCATTGTGAGGGTCCACTGACTTTCCTCCCAAATATCTCTCCAACTACTCTACTCCTTTCCATCTCCCCTGCCAATGTTCTAGCCTGATCTAGCAACCCATTCTTGCCTGGATCATTGCAATAGCCTCTTTAATCACTTTTAATCACTTTCTTGTATTCAGTCTACTCCCCTACCCCATCCACTGTCCCACTGTACTCTGTATGGCATTTCAGCATGCACATCTAACAGTGTTATTGTATGCCTTAAAACTCTTCAATAACCAGCCCGGGCAACTTGGCAAGACCTCATCTCTACAATAAAACAAGCAAAAAATTAGCTGGGCATGGTGGTGTGTGCTTATAATTCCAGCTACTTGGAAGGCTGAAGTGAAAGGATCACCTGAGTCCAGCAGATCAACCCTGGGGTGGCTGTGAGTGTGCCACTGCACTCCAGCCTGGGTGACAGGGAGACTCCAACTCAAAGGAAAAATTAACAAACAAACAAGAAAACGTCTTCAATAGCTGCCTATCGATTTTAGAAAAAAGATTAAAAATTTTAATAGACCTTTTAGACTCTACATGCTCTTTCATGACTCCCTACTACCACTGAAGCTTACTTTACTCCATTCTCACCTCTCTCTCCATGCGCATGATCTTTACAGTTCTTTAAATGTGCCACATTCCCTCTGTCTCCAGAGTCATTGCACATATTGTTCATGTCTCCTGGCATGCTCTCTTCTACTCTCCTTTACTCTTGGCCTTCAGGTTTCAACTCTAATATCACTTCCTCAGGAAGGCTTCTCTCATCTTCCATACTTGATTATGTTGTGTGCTTAGAATATACTTTCTTTTATTGTCAGTTTGTAATTATACATTTGTCCATTGGTGTGATCATTTGATTATGATCAGCCTTCACATTATATAAAACTATTAGCAGCATGATAGTTGAGATTATACCTGGCTTATTCATCATTATTCCCCCAGTGCCTACCACAGAGCCAGGTATGGAGTATGTGCTCTATAAATATTTGTTGAATGACTGAGTGAACACATCTAAGATGATGTCGGCCTGCAGAAAGATGCAGTCCACAGCAATGTGTTCAAGGTGAACCTGAAACTCATTTCCTTTTCAAGTTTTACCATCTTTGATCTCAGATTTCCCAGACCTTAATTCCCCATCCACCCACACACCTTTAGATTAGCCACTTTCTGTTCTCTTTTCTCAGGACCTGGCTTGAATATTTTCTGACTCAGCTTCCACATTTCATCAGTTGGGGTTCTTGAAGAAGTAGAAGCTGACTGTGGCTGATTAAGCAGAAAACAAGTTCATTAGAGAATGGTGAGTAATTCGAAGATACTGGGAGGTTTAAAGAAATGTGCTTAGTGCCAAATTTCCAGGAATAATGTCTCAAATCATGCTCCAAAGCTAGCCTAGTGAGAAGGACACTGCTGCCCCTACCGCTGGGGTGATTGAACAAGCTCTTGTCCACAATGTAGCCTCATGAACCAGGTACTCAGCCCAGTCATCATTAAACCAGGGCTTCTGCTGCCCCTCTCCAGATAAATAGATCCCAGATTGTTCACTTCTAAACTGAAACCTAGTGGGGATTTATGTCATTGGTGGGAGAAGGTCACATGAATGTTTCTTAGCTGCAAAAGAAGCTGGAAGGGAGTTTTGGGGCTCCTGCCTTTGGGGCTCATTAAGTAGAAAAGTTCAGCAAACATAACAGGGTGTTCAAAAGATGCTATGCAGACAGAAAATATGACCAATACCCATAAATCATGGTCAAAATTTGGGCATATGCTCAACTTCTCTTTGGTGATGAGACTCACTCAGTTTGCTCCACCCATCACACCTGAACTGACAGTTCATAAGGAGTTTAGCTGCTATGCTGCCTGACACAGAGCAGATCCAGACCCTGAGAGATGTGAAAAAAAAAATAGTTTTTCTAACTATTCTGGAAATCTCTGTTTGAGGTAGTACAAAGCTGTATTTCTGAGCACAAACTCTGGAAGCTAATGATCCAAGTTTAAAACTCAACTTCATTTAATTAAGTTCATGCCTTTGGTAGACAAGCTCCCAGAGATTATAAAGACAAGTTTCATGGCTTGCTTTTGTAGTACCTAGTTCACATCTGGCACAAAGTAGACAATCAATAATTATTTGTTGAATGAGTACATGGATAAATAATTGAATGAATGAGTGACTTCTGTATTAATCACAATGAACAAGGTTAAACTGTGAACAATCTGCAATAGTCAGTGGCTTGAAACAATAGATTTTTTTTTTTGCATGCTGCTACCTGTCCATTAAAGGATGGATAAGGCTCTGCTCCATGTCACCTCCATGTCAGAATGCTAGTGAATGGAATTTCTACTATTTGGAGCATTACTGGGGCACAGAGAAAGAGAACATGGTGAATTGTGCACTGGTTTTGAGAACTTTCACCCATATGTGACATGCATCACTTCTACTCCAAAAAATTATGTAGGCACACCTAACTCCAAAGGAGAAGAGTACTCAAAAAGATAACTTCGAATATGTGATGAACAGCAGAAATGATGGCCTCAACTTTTCTGAATTTCGGTGTCCTCTTCTGTAAAATAAAAACAATAACAGCACCTACTTCATAGGGTTATGAGGACTAATTGAAATATACATGGTAAACATTCAATAGGTATTTAAGGAACAATGTATAAACTGGAAATTCTTAAGGAGAATTATGACATAAAGAGTGTGAATTTCAGGAGAAATTTACTATCACAGTCCTCACTTCATGTCTTCTTTACGGCAAGACAACAGAGGCCAGGGATCAATGTCAGTCATGAGTCAAAGACCAGAGCTAACCTGATGAAATGTGTGTGTGACTCACAGTGAACAGACATAGAATAGCAAGACATAATCTTGAAGCATCAGTCTCTGAGTCTTTCTTCTCATCTTTGACTATTACCTTGCCTCCTGTCAGAAGTACCACATTGCCTTAAAGAGTACTGGTATAGTTATAGCAGAAATTACAGAGAACAAAAAAATCAATGTTCAGTTTTTCTGAATTCTAAAATATGTTCTTGAAGCCCACGAGAGAACAATACTTTGAAAGTCACAGCTTTTGATATATAAGGAGTCTTGTTGAAAGAATAAAGGTTTTTTTTGAGAATGAAAGGAGAAGGCCCTGAGGAATAAATGAGGGATATAGGGATTATACTTTGACCCTATTGGAACAAGAAGAAAGATAGCTGCCCATTGATCAATCTTTAGGGAGGCAGGACAAGGGTCAACTGGCTTGATGGGGTAGGTAAGAGAGGAAGAGGGTAGTATAACTACAGATTCTGCTGGGGTTGGATATCTGCAGCTGTTGGAGGGGAGATATCTCATGAAGGGTGGAGAGCAGGGTGAGCATGGAGGCTGTGAAGACACTGTGGTAGTTAACTTGAGGTGCCAACTTGATTGGATTAAGAGATGCCCAGATAGCTCTTAAAGCATTATTTTGGGGTGTGTCTGTGAGAGTATTGACATTTGAATCCATGGGCTGAGTAAGGAAGACCCATCCTCACCCAATGTGTGTGGGCATTATTTAATCGACTGAGAGCTTTGATAAAACATAAAGGCAGAGGAAAGATGAAATCTCTCTCTCTCTAGTTCTCTCTCTCTGTCTCTTCCTCTCCCTCTCCCCCTCCCTCCCTCTTGCCCTGTAGGTCTCTTGCTCCCTCCCTCCTGAATACCAAAAGTCCAGATTCTCCAGCTTCTAGACTCCGAGACTTGCACCAGAGGGACCTCAGTTTATCAGGTCTTTGACCTTAGGCTGAGAATTTTACCATTGGCGCCCAGTTCTCAGGCCTTCTTCAGACCTGGACTAAGTTACATTCCCAGTTTTCCTGGTACTCCAGCATATATATTATGATACTCCTCAGGCTCCATTATCATGTGAGCTGATCCTCATAATGTGTTTCCTCTTCTATCTATCTATCTATCTATCTATCTATCTATCTATCTATCTATCTATCTATCTATCTATCTATTATCCATTTATCATCTTCTATCTATCTAATCTATATCTCTCT
This sequence comes from Carlito syrichta, assembly GCF_000164805.1. Classification (NCBI taxonomy): domain Eukaryota; kingdom Metazoa; phylum Chordata; class Mammalia; order Primates; family Tarsiidae; genus Carlito; species Carlito syrichta. Next base: position 37,470 of record NW_007249840.1, on the reverse strand, counting down.
ATCTATCCATCCATCCATGCTATTGGCTCTGTTTCTCTGGAGAACCCTAATACAGCAGCCAAGGGAAATTCAAGCCAAATCCCTTAGATTTCCATTGTCATTTGGGTGAGCACTACATGTCACCATGCTGAGGGGCTATGTTAGCTAATTTTCTAAAGACACCTGTGAATCATTTAATAGATAGATGACCTTAGTATGTCCAGTATTTTGTTGAGCCCCAACTCAAGTGGACATTTTTACTTCCTTTGAATGACCCTGAGTACTCTAACCTCTGGAAAAGCCAGGTATTGACATCAACATGGTGATGCTGAAGAGAGCCTTAGCATCTGTACTTGGGAGGAAAAGAGACACCCACTCTGGGTTACAGTCTAACTTTGGAGTATTCCTTCTACTCACCACACCATTTTTCTTGCTCTCCAACAAGACTAGATTGTTACCTCTGGATCTATTTATCAATGGAACAATTTCTGTATGGTGTATTTTGTTTTTTGAGAAAAGATATTAGGAAAAGATATACAATTATAATGAAGACATTTAATTTGTAAATTATTGATGCTGATAAATAAGTAATAGCTAAGACTTATTAAGCACATACTACATGTCGGGTCCTATTAAGCTCATTTTTAAAATGGAATATCTTACAACAGTATTGTGTCTATCTTATACATAAGAAAACCAAAGTCAAGAGAGAGGTGTCAGGCATATAGCAGGGTGATTTAAACCCAGATAGTCTGAGCTCAGCATCCATAGGTCTGACCACTATATTACCTTGCCCCCTTATTATACTACAAAGGTTACTCAGAACTCATGCTATCCCTTATTTTTTCAAGCATTTTTTGAGAGTTTGCTATAAATCAGCCACTGTGTTAACACAGGGGTAAAGAAGTCAATTGGACACAACATTACTACTCTGGAGCCACTCCTGATTTAGGTTACAACAGTTCATCACTGCTACAGTCCTAAACTGATCATATGGCTTCTCCATGGAAAATCAAGACGTGATGGAAATACCTCTGTGCAAGCTTTACCACCAGATACATGTGTAATCCCTGGTAAGTAAATAAATCATTTAAACTGACAGTGCTTTGCTACCTGTTATACATTTTCAGTCTCCAATTATAAGGTAATGGGGCTAGGACAGGTAGGTCATGAGCCCAAGGTATCATATATTCCAAGAAAGTTCAGAGATGAGCTAACATTCCTTCAAGTCTCAATTATTCAGCATAGACCAATCTGTGACAATCCAAAGGGCACCAAATCATTTCTACCAGCAGTAAAAATATCTAGACTGGAACTTATGTTCTGGTTATGACTTCTAATAGTCATGGAGTTCAATGTGGGCCACTAAAGCTAATAGAACACATTCTCACCATCCAAGAACTCAGCAACAATGTGAAGACAAGAGACTCCTTCTGTTACTCCAATGAGACCTGTTTGTAAGATTGCCCAGCTCCAAATTCTGCGCTCAATAAAGCTTTTCTTCTTCTTTCCCACTTTTGGAATCCTCCTTTCTTTCCACCCAAATGTCTACCTACCTTGTATGTCTCTGCTTTCTTTTTTCTCTTGGAGAGGTAGCGGCATGGTCTGTAGAGAGAATCAGAGTTAGGTTGGGCTCTGGCCTATCCTAACCAAATGACCTTTGACCTTTCTCAATCTCAGACTCTGAATTCATAAAATGGAACCATATCACCTACCTCCTAGGGTTCTTGGAAGATTAAAAATAATACACCTCTGCACCTAGCACCATGACGAATAAAAATAAAGCACCTAGAATAGCATTTGGTATAGAGAAAGTACTTGATGCCTAGCACATGCTTGTACTGTTCATTATTCGATTTTTTCTTCTTTTTTCTCTTTCTTACCCCAAGCCTATGTTTTCTCTACAGCAAAGGGAACAAATCTCACTGAAAACACAAGGAGGATATTCGTCCTGACAAGTGCACAGAGCTTTGGTGGGGGAAAAAAAGTAAGCTACATTCTTATCCCATATATTTTAAGATTGGGATATTATACTAATCTTATTATTGTTCTTTAACATTCATTTACAGTGAGAACATCAGCTCTGGAGTCAGGCTGCCAGTGCCCAAATTCCAGCTCTGCCACCTTCTGGTAATATGATCCTGGACAAGAAATTCAAATCATCTGTCTGATCCTTAGTTTTCTCTTTGTAAGTCAGGAAGAATAAAATGAATATACCTAACTCCAGGTGTTGTTGAAGATTAAATAAAAGTGCTGAACAACTGCCTATCATAGAGGAAATGCCCAATCAGTGCTATTATTTGCATTGCTGTTGCTATTTTGTAATTAGAACCAGCACATTGAAATGTTCTCTAGTTACACAGCATTCAAGCTACAGTAAATAAGGTTTTATGAGTTCTATTATTTAATGTTCTCTTCAAATCCATTTATACTCTTCTATCCTCTAGCCCGAGCCACCCCATCTCTGACCCAGAATCTTGCAATAGTCTCCAGAATCTTGCTCTCTCTGCTGCTAGCCTTGTTCCTGCCAAATCACTGTCCACACAGCAGCCCGAGGGATCTTTTGCAAGGGCTAATATGATCATCTCGCTCTTGCTCAACACCCTTTATCTGCTTCCTTTTGCTCTCAAAATAAAGTCTCTTCTCTAGTACAGTCCAGTCTTTGTACTGTCTAGGCCTCATCTGTGTCTGTCGCCTAAACACTAAAGATAGCCTCATCCATCCTTTATGATTTGGTCCTACAGAACAGTTTTTGCTTTGTTGAAGGAGTGCTGCTCTCTGCTGCTTTCCACACTGCATTTGCTGTTCACTTGTGCCTTGCCTCTCTGCATGTGGTACAACCTTCCTGTCAGTTCACCAAACATTTCTTTGGAGGTTTCCTTAACCTGTGTTGTATGCCTTCCATGTGGTTTATAGCTACATGCGCTTCTTTTGTCAACCATTCATCTCATTGTTTACTATTTTCCCATTGACTTCTGCAGCCCCTTTCCATACAGTTTTGGACAGAAATGGAATCTATCTTGTTTATCTTGCTTGTAACCATGCTTCTCCATTGGGAGAAGACAGGGACAAAGATTTCCTAGACTGTTGTAGCTGAGGTAGGGAGCCACTCATACTGACAGAAATAGGTCCCGTCCCTTGGGAATGTCACCAAATAATGGCATGGACTGCACCCACTCAGTTCTCAGGATATAAGACACATGGTAAGTACTCAACAAAAATTTGTTGAAACAATGACTAAATAAATCATCATATGTTCGCTTAACTGGTGGTTCCTAATTTCTGACTACAGACAGTCAGTGCAATGCTATCCTTTTCTGTAGACTTCAAAATTCCAGCTTGAGAGAACAGTTTAATCTTGCCTTATGCCTGAGATTTATATCAAATGTGTTAGATGCATGAAACAGATGCTCTATTTTTTTAAATTGTGACTTTTTTTTAATAAAAAGGAAAGTTGGCCAGGTGTAGTGGCTCACACTTGTAATCCCAGCATTCTGGGAGGCAGAAGTAGAAGGACTACTTGTGCCCAAGAGTTTGAGACCAGCATGGACAGCATAGCAAGAGCTCGTTTCTACAAAAAATGAAAATAAAAATAAATTAGCTAGGTGTGGTGGCGCACACCTGTAGTCCCATCTACTCAGAGGCAAAGGCAGGATGATTGCCTGAGCCCAGGAGGTCAAGGGTGAGATGAGCTATGATCATGGCACTGCATTCCAGCCTGGGCAACAAAGCGAGACCCCCCCCAACTCAAAAAAAAAATAACAGGTAGAGTTCCTTCGATATAGTAAATATGATAAATATCTGATTTTAATGTTAGTACTCCAAATTGTGATGTTTATTTGAAAATCAGTTAATTCAGTTAAAATGTCTTATGAAGTAGATGATCATACAGGTTTTTGCAGTACAAGGGTCTCTATAGTAGATAAAAAGCATGCAATTAAAATATCATTAAAATGATAGGTTTATAAATCCTTTAGTCTGACCCAGTTGTAAGGAAAATCAGAAAGATTCTTACAACTTAAAACATTCCAGTGAAACTTTGAGGCAAAGCTTTAAGATAATTGATTTTGTTTTAAATAAGGCATCCTGTCTCAAAAAACTTTTTTCATAATTTTTCTTAATATATACTACATACTTCATGTGAGACTATTATCATTGTTACAGTCCTTTGTTAAGAAATCTATTTTACTATAATTCTATTCACTGTAATTTCCTTAGTAACAAAAAAAAAGGAAAGAAAAAGAAGAAAGAAAAACTGCTCTCTTTTTCTTTGAAAAACTATTAAAATGTCATTCACATCACATTCTAGATGTGGATCCAGCTATTCCCAATAGCTATTCAAAAAACGTAATCACCATAATTACTGTTGACATCTAATTAACATTCAGCTTCCTTTCTACAGATCTACAGCTGGACAAACTATCTATTCCAGGATAAAAACGAATGCTCTGTTGCCTGTTCTTCAAAAGTAAAACAAACCAGAATCCTAAACACCTGTGCTTAGTGTTTTTGTTCTCCTATAAATGGTGGAAGGGTTGGAGGTAAGGCAGCTACCATGAATGTCTTTTTAAATATTATCAACTGGTAAATTGAACCTGGTCATAAATTAAATCTATTCTACAGGTGACAGGAGTGCAGATGTTTAGATCCCATGTAGGAATTCTGGTAGATCGAGAATGGTTTCCAGAGTGCGCCAATGCATAATTTTTTGATAAGTCCTCCCTTTATCTGACTCCTTTCTTTACTTTTTTACAAAATTTTATTTTATTATAGAGATGTAGGGTACAAGTAAGGGTTAACTGCACAAGTAGGCTGCAGCAGCGGCTCCTTTCTATCTGTCTTACTTTGTCATTTATTACTCTCTTCTTTGTCCGCTCTGCATACTACATCCTGGACTCCTTCCAGCTTCCCAACATGCTCTCTCACCTCTGTAGTTGTGACTATAACTCGTCTGACTTCTGTCTTATTTCATTAGGCTCTGATACTAGAACCTCTAATTTCTTGTCGCAACTGTCTATACTGCAAGCAGTATGACCTTGAGCACATTAGCTTAGCCTCTGGGTATTTGTGTTTTTTTCATTTGTCAAATGGTGTTGGTTTCCAACAAATGAACCCACTTCATACGGTTATTGTGAGAATTAAAGCTTCTCTCTCTCTCTCTCTTTCTTGCTCTCTCCCCCTTTCTTTCTCTCTTCTCTCTCAATAAATGTTTACTGTTATGATATCTTTTCCAGGCCAGAGAATTTTGGCCTCATATTTGAGGCCAATGTCTCTAGAAAGGCTTCCTTGGGATTCTGAGACATTTTTTCTAGAAAGGCTTTCTTTATGTTATAGGAAAGTTTAGGTCTCCATGCTGTGTGCACCCACAGCAACCTGTTTGCATTACCATCATACTTGTAATGACTATGTCAAGTGCACCATGCTTCATTTATTTTTTGCAACACATGTTTCTGGAGCTGCCACTTCATACCAGGCACTGGGTGTATAGCAGTGAATAAGATGGTTAAGGTTCTCAATATACTTGGTCTCATACCCTGTGAATGTCTGCAGACATAAACTAAATATACAATCAAACTTAAAAAACAATTTGGAGATTTAATATGATGAAGAAAATACAAATGTTCAATGAGATAAGGAGTGATTGAGGAAATGTACAATCTCAGATTTGATGGTCTCTGAAATAGTTGCATTTGAACTGAGCCCTGTTTGATTAAAAGACACTAGCCATGCACAGATCTGAGGAAAGATAGCTCCAGGCAGAGGGAATGGTTAATGCTTGAAGGCTTGAAGGTAGGACTGGCCTACGCCTTACAGCTCCCTATATTTCCAGCTCCTTCAGTGAGGGGTGCAATCCACACTCTGGCCACTTCTTCTGTCTTGGAGTTGTTAGAACGGGAAGAAGTTTCTCCAGCTATGTCCACAGTCTAAATAGGCTAGACCTTTTTCCTGTAAAGATTTTGCCATAAAGAGAAATCAATACAGACAAAAGTGACAAAAGGTTGGAGTCTTCAGAACTCTTTATGTTCTTATCGACATGAACCCTGGGCTATAAAATACTAACTTACTTTTGAGATGGATACTGAAATTTGTATTGACTGTCCACCCTCTGATTTTTATCATCTAGAGCAGTGGTTCTCAACTGAAGGAGATTCTGCCACTTCCCCCTCAATCTTCTACCCCAGCCCCCAGGGACATTTGATGATGCCTGGAGACATTTTTTATTGTCATGACTTGGGGTGGGGGAGTGCTACTGGTGTTTAGAGGGTGGGATATTGCTCAAAATTCCACAATGTACAGTACAGCCCCCACAACAAAGAATTATCCAGCCCAAACTGTCAGTGGTGGCTGATTTTGGGAGTGTCTTCTTCAAATTCTTCCTCCCTGCTTCTGACTGTGTTTGGAGCACGATTTTGTCTCCCATAAGGATTTCCAAGGCCATACTCAGGCTCTGCAAAAAAATGGCAGTCATCCAGTGACGTCCACCAGGAACACAGGCACAGTATCAGGTATGTGCCACCCCCTTATGACAGAATAAAGTCTTCTGTTCTGTCATTAACCTGATCCTACAGTTTGGTTTCTGCTCTGGGCTAGACTCATGACTCTCTAAGAAAGTTCTCTATTACCACCTCAAACAGAGCAGGATTGGGAAAGCCAGTGTGCAGATAACGATGCTTTTTGGTGTTGTGACCCAGCCCCTTGTTCTTTCTCCTTAGGCTGACTCTCCATAACAGCATGGCCTGTGACTGCAGTACACTTACTAACCTCACTGGGATGCAGTATTAAACATAATGATCATCACCACCCTTTTCTTCTTACTTCTAATTGACCATGGCAATTGCATGCTCTTAACTGAATGGCTCTCATCAAGCATTTATTTGATTCGTGGCCGGACTATTGAGTGACCACACACCTGCAGGCCACTCATCAGCAAATCCAATTATCTTCTTGGTACTTGTTTTGCCATCTCATTTGTAGCTCCCCTCATAGATTTCCTCATAATACTTTTATGAGTGCATGGGTTCCATCTCTTTATGTCTCTTCCTCTTTCCATTTGCAAGATAGACCTCAAAGCACTGTAGGTTTTATAAACCCACTCCCTCTCAAACTGGAGCCTCTTGTTAGCATCATAATTAGATATTTCTAGTGTATTTTACCTAATTCCTGTACCCTTACCTTGCCTCTGCCATTACTTAACTCTACCACCAACTTTGCTTTTCTTCTTGACAACTTCAGAGGGCCTTCCATCAAATATGTTAAACCATTCTGTCTCACTATCAATCTTACACACACTGACCCTAATCCTATTTAATTAAGATTGCTCTGGTGCTGGCCATGGTGACTCACACCTGTAATCCCAGTACTTTGGCAGGCCAAAGTGGGAGGACTGCTTGAGTCCAGGAGTTTGAGAGTGAGCCCTCATCTCTACAAAAAAAATAAATAAATAAGCCATGTGTGGTGGCATGCACATATATTCCCAGTTACTTGGGAGTCTGAAACAGAAGGATTTCCTGAGCCCAGGGGGTCTAGGCAACAGTGATTGTGCCACTGCATTCCAGCCTAGATGACAGAGTGAGATTCTGACTGAGAGAAAAAGAAAGAAAGAGAGAGAGAGAGAGAGAGGGAGGAAGAAAGAGAGTAAGAAAAAGAAAGAACGCTCTGCTTTCCCTTCTTCCTGCTACAGCATTCTTATTTTATTTTAGGAAATTACCTGTCCTCCATTTTGTTCAATTCAATGATGACTTAATCTTGTATCTGCCTGTGGTGGTTTTAACGTATTTCCATGAATTATTTGATACTCCTTCCTTTGAGTGGTAGAACCTAATTCTCCTCCCATTAGGTGTGGGCTAAATTAGGTGACTCTTCTCAAATGAACAGAGCGTCATGACAGTGACTGTGTGGAACTTCTCAGGTTATCCCAAAAATGGTTTTCTGACTTTTTCCTTGATCTCTCTCTTGGGGAAATTTCTTGCTTAGGAGAGTATCAACTGCTGTGTTCTGAGAACATACAAGCAGCCTTATGGAGCAAGCCATGTGACAAGGAAGTAACGCATTCTAACTTGCCATCCATGTAAGTAACCCATCTTGGAAGCAGATCACCCAGCCCTTCAGGTGACTGCGGTCATGGCTGACATCTTGACTGAAGTCTCATGCACAAGCTCATGTTAGACCTTCCCAGCTAATTTACTTCTGGACTCAACCCACAAAATTTCTGTGGGATACTAAGTGTGTATTCTTGTTTGAAGCCTTTAAATTTAGGGATGTTTTGTTATGTGTCTTACTAAGAAGACACGAAGCAGAAAAGGCCATGTGTCAGTTAGCTGTTGATGTATAAGAGCCATGAACCTTATTTTCATACTAATATTAGCATCCTTTTATTTGCACATCTATAGGTCAGCAGGGATAGCTCTGTTCATCTTAGCTGAGCTGGCTCATTTTTCTACTGAATGGGTTGAGGACTGGCTCACCTGGGTGACTGCCTCATTTGACTCTCATTCCCACTGAATAAAAGGCTGGCTGAGGCATTTTTCTTCTCATGGAAATGGCATAAGCACAAAAGAATGAGCAAAAGTAGGAGAAGTCTTTTAAGATTCAGACTATGAACCAACACACTTCCACTTCTACATCATTTATTCAGCCAAAGGAAGTTACATGGTTCAATACAAAGGCAAGATGCAAGAAAAATATACAAGGGTGGCACCCCAAAACCCAAATTTATTTGTAAAAATTGTGTATTTATTCTTACATGTTTAAACTTCAGTCACCTTCAAAGAACTCTCTGTTTGATGCAATGTACCTATTGAGACACTTTTTCCACTGCTCAAAACGGTTTTTGAAATCGTCAGTTTTGATGCCTTTTAGTGCCTCTGCCATTTTTTGTTTCACCTCTTCCACATGGGCAACAGGTTTCCCTTTGAGAACTTTTTTGTCCAGGGTAACAAAAAAATTTGCTCGGGACAACATCAGTGACTAGGGAAGGTGGGGGAATGGGGTTCATGCAGTTTTTGGTCAAAAACTGCTGAACTGTCAGTGTGGTGTGGGCAGGTGTGTTTTTAAATCTCCCATGATGAAATGGGCAAACATGTTGAAAGAATCTCCAAAAGAAATTTCACTGAAGCCAAATGCAGCCTCTCACAACAACGCTAGCTGGTACACTGATGCAAATGGGTTTCTAGAATGATGAGGGATCCATTCTCTAACGATTAATTCCATTTTGGGGGTCTCCTCTCATATTTTAGTAGGAGAAACCACAAAGATATGGCAAAGACTGTGGATGCATAGCTCTGTTACTTGGGAAGGAGTAAAGTGTTGGCACAACAATTTAGTTTAACACAAGTCAGATCCTCCTTACCCATTGCTATGATCCGAAAGTTTGTATCCCTGAAAAGTCCCATGTTTAAACCAATCCCCAATGTGATAGTAGTATTAAGAGGTGGGGTCTTTTGGGACGTGATTAGATCATAAGAGCAGAGCTCTCACAAGTGATATTAGTGCCCTTATAAAAGAGGTCCCAGAAAACTCCCTTCCACTATGGAAGGATGCAGCAAGAAGGTGCTGGCTACAAGAAATGGGCCCTCACCAGACACTGAATCTGCTGGTGTCTTGATTTGAACTTCTACCCTTTAGAAATGTAGGAATAAGTTTCCATTGTTATAAACTACCCAGTGTGTGGTATTTTGTTATAGCACCTCCAAATAGGCTAAGACACTGCTCGATGCAGCAGGCACTGTGACTTACTCTGATCTAATTAGATGTTCTCTTCCAGGAATCTGAATCTTAAATGATGCAAAGTCCAATATTTTGCACCCCTTCATTGCAGCCATAGATCCTGATGAAGCTTTTTATTCTGTAAGAGCAGTGATGTGTTTTTGCTTTCTAGCCCATGAAGTGTCTTAGTTCCTGCTTATTCTGCAGCCTGGGTTTCCATCCTTCCTGCCAACTCTGTGAGCTTAAGGTACGTTTTCCATAATGGTCCTTCTGCTTAAGTCAGTTGGAGTTCATTCTGTAGCATGCACTAAGAAAATCCTAACAGATACAACTTCTCTTCAGATAGCAGAAGCCAGCTATAACCTAGACCTCATCCTTTTCCCATTCAACATCTGGAGTCCCGCAAACATTCCTCAGAAAATGTGATTGAATTCCCTCATTGTTTAGTTACTATTACCTAAGTATATTCCTCTGAATGTATATGCCAAAGTGGCAGATTCAAATTTGTTCTCCATGCTCCTCTGAAGGAGCAGAGAGTAAAAAGAGCAAATCCCTTTATTCTAGACATCATGCTTTTGTTATTGGAGCCTACATCTCCATTTGCTTTTACTAGTAACTCAAAATCCTCAAACTGAACACTTCTAAGATACTGCTCATGCTCTACTGATGTAACCACTTTGTCACCTTTTGGATTGAAAACCCCTTCTTTATTTGGGAGCTGACTTCATTTACAGAAGGCCAAAAAGGACGATCAAACGTGGGTGAGCCACGTTCCCACAAGCAAGTTAGTCACTTGATCATTTTTACCCAAAGTTTTTCTCAAAAAACCTTTTGCCCCTCCTCCTTACCACACCCACTTTAGAACATTGGTCAGCTTCTCCTTCCTCTCTTCATCTCTAAATAATTGGAGGTTCTGTTTTTTATTATGTCATGATTCCATTGCATATCCCAAAATGATTTCTTTGCTGAAGCTATTTGTATGCCTGTCTCAATGTCGCTTTTTATTTTCATCAAAGACAATCTTTTTACACAAAAGAGAAGAGAATTAACATCTCTTGAATACTCTTATGGGCTATAATCATACTCTTAGGAAGCTATCTTCTTCACCATTTTTCAGATGGAAAGAGGGTTTTTACAGAGAAGATAAATTCTGTGTTGAAAGTCATACAGCTTGTCAGTGGCAGAGCATAGGTTGAAACCCAAGTCTGCCTAATCTCAAAGTTGATAGTCTTTCTTCTATACCATTCTAGATGGCATAGTATTGACTTGGCTTCTGATATCATAGAACTTTAGCACTAGTAAGAGCTTAGGAACTGCTGAATGCAGTAGTTTTATAACTGTGATTCTTTGGGTCCAAATGTTCCTCAAAAGTGTCACAGAAGCTGCCAGAATGAGGAGAATGAGGGAGGGATTGGTGAGGGGAAAGGAAGGAAAGGAATAATGAGTGAAAGAGAAGCAAATAGGTAGAACTCTGGGTCCCTCAGTTCTATTTTAAGCACAGTAGCTCAATTTCTAGTAATTTTATATTCCAGAGTTTCAGCTAAGATTTTTTTTAAGGGTTCTACTTCATTTGAAGAGTTTATTCCATGTTTTTGCTATTGTGAATAATGTTGCAATAAACATGAGTGTCCGGGTATCTTTTTTAGAGAGTGATTTGAGTTCCTCCGGGTATATTCCCAGAAGGGGGATTATCGCGTCATGTGGAAGATAGATTTTTAGATCTTTTAGGAATCGCCACACTGTTTTCCACAGAGGCTGTACCAGTTTACACTCCAGCAGTGTAGACATGTTCCCTTTTCTCCCCATCCTCTCCAGCATCTGTTGGGTTTTTTTGAGTTACTGATTGAACCAATCATGCTGCACATCAAAAGAGGACTGAATAAAAAAATGTGGTACATATACATGATGGAATATTATGCAGCCATAAAAAAGGACACAATTATGAACTTTGCAGCAATTTAGATGGACTTAGAGTCTATAATACTGAGTGATTCATCACAGAAACAAAGAACTGAGTACTGCAAGTTCTCACTCATAAGCGGACCTTGAACAACTATTATAATACTATAAGAAAGGGACTGGAGATGAAGAATTGCTTCTATGAATGAAAGTGGCAAAGAAGGAGGTTTCTTGAGATGGAATCTGCTCCTGGAGAAGGTGCTATGAACATCATTGAAATGATAACAGTGGATTTAGAGTATTACATAAACTGAGTGGATAAAGCAGTGACAGAGTTTGAGAGATTGACTCCAAGTGGTTTTTTTGTTTGTTTGTTTTTTTGTTTTTGAGTCAGAGTCTCTCTCTGTTTTCCAGGTTGGAGTGTGGTGGCATGCTCACAATCACTGCAGCCTCGACATGCTGGGCTCAGGCGATCCTTCCGCCTCAGCCTCCCAAGTAGTTGGAACCACAGGTGCATGCTACCACGCCTGGCTTATGTTTTGATATATTGTAGAGACAAGGTCTCACCAAGTTGCCTAGGCTGGTCTCGAACCCCTGAACTTAGGCAATCCTCTCACCTTGGTCTCCCAAAATGCTGGGATTACAGACTTGAGCCACTGCGCCCGGCCTGACTCCAATTTTGAAAGATATTCTGCTGTGGGTAAAATGCTTTCAAACAGCATCACATGCTATAGAAACCTTTCATGAAAGGTAGAGTCAATCAATGTGGCAAACTTCGTTGTTGTCTTATTTTAAGAAATTGACACAGCCACCCCAGGCTTCAGGAAGCACCACCCTGATTATCAGCCACTCTCAACATCAAGGCAAGACCCTCCACCAGCAAAAGGACGACTTGCTGAAGACTCATTTGATTGTCAGCATTTTTTTCAATATTTTAAATTAAGATTTGCACATTTTTAGACAATGCTATTGCACACTTAATAGGCTACAGTAGAGTGTAAATATAACTTTTATATGCACTGGGTAACCAAAAAAAGAGAAAGGGATTGGCAGTAGTGGGAAACTACTAGGGGAGGGAGGTGCACACCTTATCAACAAGGGTTCCTGTATAATGAACATTTATATACCTAACCCTGAACTGTACCCCACCAACATCTTTAAAATAAAAAAAAATTAAGGAGTTTAAAGCTACCATTTAAATCAGCTCTCTCATTTTCTTGGTCTGTGACTCTGAAGAGAAGTTAGGTGGTTGACTCTGGGTCTCAGTAAATAGTAATGCCAAAACATTGTCCATATACTTTGTCCCCCAGTATAGCACTTTCTCTTCCCTCCCTCCCTAAAGCCTTTGAGTACATCCTCCTCTGCCCCTCCACTACCATGTTTTTTATGTCAATGTCTTTAAGGTTTTAGCCCGTCCCCCCTTATTCTATCTGGTCCTTGAGAAGCCTGTAGTTACAGACAGAGAGTTCTTATAGGAAATCAAGCAAAATAAAACATAGGTATGAAATATTTAAATTCTATGGTTTGCCTCTTTGTTAGATTATAAGTATCGATGGTTCCTAAGCTGGAGGGAGTATTTGGCCTTCTCTCACACATCTTTTCAAACTAAAGACCTGACACCCAGAGATTTACCCAAGAGTGTTCTCGATATGTTAAGACAAAGGATATTACCAACATGGGAACTGAAGTTGTTGCCTAAAAAAGGATGATACCCAAACTAATATTTCTGAAAGGGATACTGATTTAGGATGTTTTGGGAAGGAGTGATTGAAAACTGTTTCGCTCTACTCTCCCCCTAGACCTGGGCTATTGACTTGTTCACAGAGTTGGTTTTATAATTTTCTTCCTCGGGTTTCACTTTTATGAAACTTGTTTTGTCAGAAAGGGAGCTCTTGAAGTTTCATTTTTAGGCTAATAGCTTTTCGAGGAAGCAAGATCTTGAGGAACCTTGTGATATGGATGAATCACTGATTTGAAGGGCAATTAGAGAGTTCTTTTATAGAGAGGGCATACCAACTCCAGAATTAATTAATTGTGAAGCGGGTGTCATACAACGGACTGTATACAATGTGCAGCTGTAATCATCTCAAGGAAGTAAATATAAAACAAGTTATAACTGGTCCCTGTCAGGTCAGGAGTTCAAGTATAGATGTTCAATTGTGCTTGTGTGGTTATTATTAGGTAATCGCTGTCAAGATTAGGCTGCTTTCTATGGGGCAGATGCTGCTCTGAATGCCTTACACATTCTCACTCATTTAATCCTCACGAGAAATGGGGAAATTGAGGTACAGAGATTAAGCAAAACAGAGAGCTGGGCTTTAGATAATCCAATGCATTTGTAAAATTTTAATAACTGGAGCTATAAAATAGAAGAGATACTCATCTTTACAATTAAAATTTTAAAAAAATTTAAATCCCCTTCCCCCAAAATTAAAGTCCCAAGAAATAATTTTTTGTACACTAGATAAAAGAAAGAAGAAAGGAAAATTAAGGTAAGAAACCCAATGCAGATAAAGTTATAGTGATAAAGCCACACATGTTGAAAAATATGATGTATCTATAATATGTAATGTAATATATGTACAACACTTGGTGTGTGTTAAACTTGCAATGCTTGTTATCTATCATTGCTATTTATTAGTATTATTTCACATGTAATGGGAAGATGGCAATAGCACACATGAGCTGTGTGATCTTAGACATCTTATTCAGGCCCTCTGATTCTCTGAAATTCATCATCTCCAACTGAAAAAAGGCATAATCATGGTACCTACTGCACAAGATTGTTGTGAGTTTCAGATAAGATACCATGTGTAACGTGCTTAGCACAGTGCCTGGCACACAGCAACCACTAAATAAACGGATGCAAACCACTAAACACAGCAACCACTAAATAAACAGATTTGTCATCATTATTATTACTACACATGGTTTGCCAGCAACATGAAAACTGTGTGTGACCCTGCTGGAGAAACACTTGGAAAAACTCACATACAAAAAGTCATTTAAAAAAGTTTATTTCCACTTCTGAAATTTATTATAAAAAAATAATTCAACAGAGGCAAGAATTGGTATGTAAATTGCAATTGGGAGTATTATCTCCAGTAGCCTTTTGGTTTAGGCAAAAAAGAATGGCTACCATTTCTCCCTGAATAACATGGAAACTAGAGCCAGAAATGAGCAACTGGTATATTTTTCCCCGTAAAACATTATAGTTGTTTGATGACCAGTGGTCAGGTCTGAAGGAAGTCTGTTTTAGGACTTTTAAACCTATTATTACCTACCATGTGTGAGTTATGAGAGCATACTGCTTTTCATATGATGGTATAGATGAGCAGATGTTTAATAAGTATATTTTTATGGCTGTATCTGTCTGCACTTAAGATATTATTTGATAAATTATACCCCATAAATATGAGATAATTGCAAACATTATCTGATACTAATACTCAGAATTGCTTTAGTAGTTGGTATTTATTTTTATTAACATTTTTAAAAACCATGGATATTTAAGGCATTTTTTATTCTTGAACATATTTATATTCATTTAGAGCTATAATTCTGGAGAAATGATTCTGAACCAAATGAGACCCAGTGTTTCAACTTTATTTGATTATATCTTAGCAGTACAGCCTATAGCAATTTAGTATACTTACTGCCTAGGAAAATCTAGGGAGCACTTTTTCTTTGAAAGAAAGCTGAATGGCCCCTCTGATTCAGAAATGTTGGTAATTATTTGCTGAAAAGGTAAGAGCTTTTGCCATCTTAAAGTGGAAAAAATACAGATGCAATTGCCTTATTTTTTAAAAAAGCAGAAACAAAAAGTTAAGTACATTTAGAGTTTCATTTAATATTTGCCTTCAGGGACCAAACCACAAGATCCTTCCTGAGAGTGGAGTTTTCTGGTTTTCTAGTAATAATGCCTTGCATGGTGTCAAAACCAGACTTAATTTACAATAAATTCTATGTTAGAGTGAGTAGGGTTGAGGCAAGAATATGATAATCAAATTTTAAAAGGTAGAATGAGCAGAAAACATAATTATAAAATGTATCATAGGCCAGGACCATTCAACTAAGAAAGACTTGTTCAAAGTCACATTGGTAAAAAAGCAGAAGAGATAAGATTTGAATTCAGGTCTGTCCTATTCCAAAGTTTATTTGATAGCTGAACAAATATCTATTTTGTACCTACTATTTATTAGTGCTATAATCTTGGGGGTGGTGGTGGAAATGTCTTGGCTAAGATACATTTCTGACAGAGAAAATAGATTTAAAATATACCTGCCCATAAAATATTCATAAGATAGATAACAGACAAAAATTAGTAACTATAATATGTAAAGAACTCCTACAAATCAATTATAAAAATAAATGTTCAGTAGGCAAAAGATATGAACAGAAATGTCTATTAACAGTGAGACAGCAATAGAATACCATTTGTTTTTCATTAAATTAGCAAATGTGAAGTTTGACAACAGCTTCATAACGTTGTAGAGAAACAATCATTGTCTAACATGAATGAAAAGAATAATACAAAATGAGCAGCTACTTTGGAGATCTGCATTCTCTGTGACCCAATAATATGTTTTAGTATTTACCCTAGAAGAACACTCGGAGACATGTATGAGACTGTTTATTTTAGCCTTATCTGTAAAAGAAAGAAACACACAAAAAAAGGGAAAACAACTTAATAGGAGAAGCAGTAAAATAAATTTTGTTGTATTTGATCCTGTGCAATATCATGCAACTTTTCCAATGAGTGATTTAGGTCTATATGCAACAAACAAATATCTAAAACATATTTTCAGTGATTTATGATTGAATTCAGATTGCATATGGAATGATATAATTTATGTTTAAGACTCCCAAGCATGTCATTTAGTTTTCCAGGGCCATATATATATACATGAAAAAGCATATAAATGCATAAAAGAATTACAATATACTCACTCCTCAAGGAAGGCAAGTAGGAATTAGGGCATGAATCAGGAAAAACTGGAAATTTATCTATGCTACTTTAGTGCAATTTTATCCTCAAAATAATTTATTCATAAATTACTTGTGTAAATAAAAGATAATTAAAAAAATGTATCCTACAGTGACAGCATTCTCCTGTAAGAAGTTGGAGGCCTAGTTCATCGCCATCTTACAGAAAAAAAAGAGTTTTCCTTCGGGCTAGATATTAAGGCTGAATCATCAGGCAGCTCGGGTGTAACTGGATTCCAGGGATGGTAGCGAAAACACTGTTTTTTATTTGTTCAGCACTTTGCAGTTCTCAAAGTACTTTCCCACATATTATCCTGATTCTCACAACAGCCTTATGATGATGCAGCTCTATTCCCCAGATGATGCTCAAGGGAATAGGAAGGATAACAGATTTCCAAAATTCCATAAACAGACATACATAGACACACAATGTCATTTCCCCAAAGACCATAAATAGCCTTATTTTAGGAATCCTTTTGCATAAACGGTCATTCCTCTTGTTGAGCAAATGTGGGATGGATATAGTAATTTGGAGAGTTTGTGTACAATAGGGTAACCTGAGAATCTATTTGATTTTTACCTCTGAAGCCAGAAAAGATTTCATTTCTGAAAACTTGACTCTTACTGCCTGGAATTAGGCAATCTAATATTCCACTCTGAGTTTACTAAGGCATGACCTTGAAAACGGAGGGATGTGCAGTACCATTTCTGAGACTCTTTTGTTTTCTTTTCTCTATAATAAATTTCTCATTACATAAATATTAATTATTGATATTGCATTTTAGTTAGGCAATAGAGCTGCCAATCCTAATGGAGTTGGAGATTCCTTATAATATGAGTTTACGCTTAGAAGGCTCTGCTCACCACTCACGTCTGAGAAGAGATTGCATAGCTTAGGAAAGGGGCATGGTCATAAAGAACCAATGCTTGAGAGTACAGCACATCTGAATTATGACTTTGCTTCTGCTATTTACTAGCGCTGAGACTTTGGATATACAAAATTACTTCTATAAGCCTCAGTGTCCTCTTTCACAAAATGGGGTTAGCATAGGAGTTAAGAAAGCAGACTCCAAGCCCAATCATTCAGGTTTACCTCTCAGCTCTGGCACTATCTTTCTGTATGATGGTGGTGAAATCTTTTGCCTCAATTTTCTCATCTGTATGAGAGGTAATAATTGTGTCCACCTTATCAGTTTATTGTGAGCATTAAATGAGTTGATACGTATGTATTATATACGTATATACTATGTGTGTGGCACATAATTCTCAGAGTTTTTAGCAAAGATTGGTATGAAGCACATAGTAAGTGCTCACTATATGGTAGTGTATGCTAATGGCACTATTGATGCAACTGTCATTCTGAAAGAGAACTTCTCAGATTCACACAAAGGTAAGGCCAGATTCCTTTATTCAGGGAGAGGCACAAAGTTGATGTTCAGTGGATGTTTATAACTCAGTGAACTAACAGATACAAATGTCCCCAGGACTGAGGAAGAACAGATAGGACATAGGAGCTCTATTCTCAAACCTGGCTAGGGCTCTAAATAGAGGGAATTCTAGGAAAAGCTATCCCCATATGTCTTTCTCCACTAACAGGTCAAAAGCTTATTATTAGAAAGGCATTAGGTTGTAATGAAATCCAGTATATTTCATTTTGATGATAATTAATTCATTAAAAAATATAGAGGCTTTACAATGGCCTGGCACTGTCCTTGGCACTGGATATACAACTAGGAGCATAGTAGGTATGATTCCCAGCATTATGGGGCTGACAGTCTAAGAAGAAACACAGAAAAGAGGACAAAGGACTCTGGAGGAGTCTTCTGGATTATGGAAGCATAATAAAACCAGGAGAGCAGAGATAACTTCCAAAGAAGAGGCCTTGGTTGTGCAACCAAGAGAAGTTAGCAAAGAGCATTCTAGGCCAGCAGAGGGAAGAATATGGGAGTAGACCCTGAGGAGGTGTGCCTTTTTAAGAGAGTTAAAAAATATCAGTCAGGTTGGAGGAAGAACATGATTGGGAACATGTGAAAGAATGGGAAACCTGAAATCCTGAGCATTATGCATTTTTCCTAAGTTCACACAACAGGATACATAACTAAGTCTATCTGACCACAAGACTAAGAGCACGCTCTATTTCCTCTCACCTCATGCTGTTGGCATTATATCCCCATAATAGCAAATGGGATGTGTGTCTTCAGGAAACAATCAGTAATGACACTCTATCCTCTTTTAAGGGTCAGTCCAGGTCTCTTTCTTTGAGGTGTACAGTCTCGTTTATCTCTAACCTTTTAGTTACTCTCATCAGAAGCCATCACTCTTGAATTTCACAGTCATTCTTCCTCTCCTGGGTTTCCTGCCTTTGATGTATTTAACAGCCACCTAGGTATCATTTGGAGGATATATTCTTGCTACTCTGATTTGCTAAATGTACCCTCAAGAGAAAAGTCTGCCTGGAATTCTATCTGCTTCTGTTCAATCTTTTGATTAACATTCAAAATTAGGCTACAAAACACATTTGTTTACCATCATTGTGAGAGAGAGAATGCTTTTCCTGTTCCCAATTTGTGTGCAGAGTGAAAATGCTGAGATATCACATGATTTTCTCTTCATAGTGCTGGGATAATATTAAATATCCTGTGAAAAGGTGGAAGCCATTAGTGCTTGGCCCAATTTAAAGGCTTTCATAGGCTCCTAATCGAAGTGTGCTAATACTTGTGCTCAGAGCCCAGAGTGGGCTCGCTATTAACTATAATGACAGTTCTTAATTAGTGAGCACCTTCTATGGTCCAAAGAGATTTGATGTACACATTAACAACTAAGTATCCTTACAATAATCCTGCAAACTCAGAATGATCGGCTCCATTTTATATATGAGAACAGTAAGGGAAAGAGTACGAAAACAACTTGCCAAATAGAAGTGGAAGAGGCAGAATTTTCACTTTGGCCTGAAAGGACAGTAGATGTCAGGTGTTTTTGTTGGACTGATATTCATTTATCTGTTTAATGGTGGCAGCATATTGACTTTCCTTTGGAAAATCACCTCTGCTGAATTCCCAATCCACATGGTTGCAGAGAGGTTGACTAGGTATCTTGGCTTCATTCCAGGTGAGCATATAACACTCACCTGGTCAAGGAGGATACCTTACCTGCCAACTGCAGTGATTGGTTCAGGGATGGACAAATGACCCAAATGAGCCAATCGGAGTCAAAGAGTATCAGTCCCATGAAGTTGGTTGTAACTATAGGTAGGAGAGCTGTCCTTTTCTGTTCAGTACTTAAACTTGGATGATGTAAGCCCAGGACTACCTGTCTGCCTGAGAATGATAGCCTCATTCAGACTGTGCCCTAAGTATGTTGACGCTAACAATTCCCTCTTTCCCCCTTTTTCATGCTTAAGATAAGTTTTGATTTTTTTTTTTTTAATGCTTAAGGTAGCTTTTGGTTACTTGACTCATATTCCACCTACTTAATACTCATCATTATTTCACGATGCACTGTGCACAAGAGGGGGTGCAATAAAACATATTCTTTTATTCCTAATTTCTCTGACAGCAACTCCAAAGAGACCACCAATCTTACTCTTGTTGATTATAATTTGATAAAAATATAACTCAGATGTGGCCAAAATTCTAAATCTCCTTATGCAAAGGCCAGAAAGAGCTAATTGTGGAGGTCAGTATGACTGTTTTATTAAAATATAATAAAAGCCACATTTCCCTACCCCCACTTTTATTCTACTTATAGGAATTTGTATTGAATAGCAGGTATCAATTATTGGCTTTGGGAGTCTAACATTAAATTTCTGGTATAAATTTAATAATATCTGAGACCTCATGTGGCTCAGTCTCTGCACAATCATACTTTAAAAGTACCACTTAAAAATATAGTTTAAAAAATAACTCCAAACTTTGCTTGGACTTTTGAAAATATTAAATGAGGTCCAGTTTATGACCCACAGAACAGTGGATGCTGTGATGTGCACTCCAGATACCCTTTCAGGGATAAAGGACTTAACTATCCTAGCTGCTGTTATGCCACTGGCAGAGAACCTGCAGCTGTCTGCTCCCTCAGGGGTCACCTCAGTTGAGGAGGGTCACCTTGCCCAAAGTCACTCACTGTTCCTGGGACAACCCACATTCAGTGACTAATCACAGATACCAAGTCACCTCATCCAGGCTCCTCTCCCCACTGAAAACAGCTCTGAGAGTCATCCTGCCTACAGAGCTTCCTACAGGGTCAGCTAAAGCTCTTCTTGCAAGTCCACTGTAGCTCACCTTCTTCCTCTGCCCCACACTGCTCCCTTCCACTTGCCTTCCCCAGGTGTGTGTTCAATGATCCAAGTTTTCTCTGATCAATTTCCTGAGTCTAGTCTCTATCTGGGGCCCACTTCCTAGGAAACCCAACTTGTGACACACGGTAACATGTCCTAATAGCTTTATCCAAACCTCCCCAATTCTCCCATAACCCATAGCTGCTTCAGAACTGCTTACCTCAAACCCCAAACACCTTCAAGTAGCCCCCACATCATACAGTTTTTCTTCCTATTTCCCTCACTCCTCTTTCTGGCCCAGCTCTTTGTTTAGTGATTCAACTTGGTCTCTTATGTGTCCTTATCTTCTTTCTCACTCTTTCTACAAATTCTGAAAGGAGATTTTTTTGGCTGGCTAAAGAAATGAGAAAAACTCAGGAGAGTATATTCAATGTTGTTTCTGTCACATAGGACCATAACAACATTAAAGTTCTCTTTTGATTGCAGTAAACCAAAGAATCAAAAGGTGGGGGCTGAAGAAACTAGTGACATTTAGAGGTCATTAAGATAGATATGTCAGTGGAAAATCCTAAAGGTTAAGAGATATGCAGTCCATTTACAAGAAGACCACAGATTTTTACCCCCACTTCTAAACATTAGCAAATTCTTGCATAACTGTAGGCTAAAACATTTACACTTATTTAAAATAGAGTGAAAGAAAAATATTATCTATTTGGATAGAAAGTAGTACATGAATACAGAGAAAATTGCAAAGGTGGTATGCAAGTAACTAAAGTATAGAAAACCATTTCTATTGAGGCTGTCATGAAAATCAAGTTATATCTTTATGCAGACATAAATACTGTTAGTGGAAGACATTTATTTTACTCTTCGAAACATTTTATCATTTACTAAAGTATAATTCTGTTTAAAGACATGGCAGTTTTCCTAAGAGGACGACTGAGCCAAATATAACTGACCTCAGAGAAATGGGATTCTTGAGGGATCACTGCCATTTTGAAAAATCCTAATTATCTGGAAAGAAGAGTAGAGGCCACTAGGTAGAGTCCCCATTGTCTTGCTGAAGATATTCTCTGACCTGAGACACTCAATCAGCCTGCTGAGGGAGACAGAGTACTGTGTGGCCCAGCATGGCATGCTGACTGTGAGGTGCGTGACCAGCCTCTGACTCCCACCAGGCTGACATGGGCTGGAGGCACAGAGATCCCCTGAAGGCTGATCCGAGGTCATTCACCCAGAACTGAGGCTTATCAAAACACAGTGAGTCATAGATAGATTTGCGTGTTAACGGTGGGGGGGGGGGGGGGGGAGAAAGAAAGGAAGTGAAAGGAAGTAAATATAATCCAACTCTGCTCTAACTCTCATAGAAGATAATTACAACCAAACAAGAAAATTAAATGTCAAAGTGCCAGACTATATTATAATTAAACAAACACAAAGCAGGTTTCAGGAACATTAAGAATACCATCTAAATGATTCAAACAAAGCTTGTTAACGAGGAAGGCTGACACCTTGTCATTACTCCAGAACTTGGCACTGCCCCATGCCTTTTAAGACGGCAGGCGGTAAAGAAACACATGAACTCCTGCAGAGTAGGAGAAATTTCTTTATTTTTGGAGTAAGACAATAAAGCTCAGTAGTTACGGCAGAGGCTGTAGGGTCATCTGAAACAGGGTTCAAGTCTCACATGGTCATTTGGTATATTCATTCTCTGTGTCTCTATTTCCTTAAGGATTGTTAACAGACAGTTGTGAGGAGCATGTTAAGCTGGTCCCGTGGAATCTCATTTGTACTTAGCAATTGTACATGTCAGCTGTGTGCTACCAAAATAATTAGTACTGACCATAGTACCTGATGCACTCCTGGGGCCCAGTACATATTGTACGAGATAAAATAAAGGGAATGAAAGTCTAGCTACTCACAATTACCAAAATATAATTCAACGCTTATCCAGCAAGGTCTTGACAGGACTGATACTTGGTCTTAGTCTCCCAGCTTTGTTAGTCTATGCAAGACTTTCAACTCTCTGAGATTAGAACCCATATTTGACTTTCCCCTGTAGCGTGCCTAACACATAAATATGTGTTGCCTAAAGAGCTGTTGACGGCCTTCAAAATCAAAAGAGTAGACAGCACATTACATGTTTCCCCAGATGTGTAACAGGGATTTTTTTTCTACTTTACCTCATATAAGGTTTAGCTATACACCCCTAGTTTTCAGCTACTACATCATTTGAATTATTTTCTAGATGACTTTAAAAAAAATCTAAATTAGTCATAGCAGGTAAAAAAACCAACCAGAGGTGCTATTAATGTTATAGCCAAGTTATTAGTTTATATTTCTTCAGTCCAAAGGGAAGTGTTGTAAAAAAAAAAAAAATAGCTTCCTGAGTGATTTCATTTACATTGCTCCATTAGGTTTTTACCAAAAAATACTCAAAGAGTTTAAGCCATTGGTTCTCAAACTGTCGGGTACAAACTTAGAATGAGAGGTAATATTTGGTGATATACAGTATTAAAATGCATTGAATCACACCCTCAGAAAATTACTAACTTTTTATCTATTACATCAAGAAGAAAGTCTCAGTTTGATGCTAGCATATCTTTAACATCTCCATAACACTTGCTAACCTCTAAGAAAGAAAGAAAAAAAGCAAGGAGGGTGGGGTGTAGAATAATAATAAGTTCAAAGTATTGTGGAGTATTTAGTAAGAATTGAATAATACTATTATCTTCATTCTACATATATTTAGAGTTATCTACATAAAGACTATCTAGTGAATATTAAGTATATAGTAGTACAGGAGATATCAATACAATGCAAAAATTGAGAAAGTGGTTTTAGATGACTGATGTTTATATCCATATCATAATTAGTATTAGGTCATAAAGCTGTAGGTGTGAGAGCTGAGACCAAGGGGTCCCTCATACTGGAATCTTGTGCTCTTTCCACCTCATGAATGCCTCCCAAGTTATTAAATAAATTAAAAAGTAGGTGTAAATAGAGTTTAAGAGCTCTCCTCCCTAGTTAGAAAGATCTAAAGTTGAATCTGGCCTCAATACCACTAGCTATACTTCTTTGGAAAAGTTGCTTAACATTTCTAAGACTCAGTTTCTATCTTTTTTTTAAAAGGGGAGAAATAATAGCATCTAACTCATAAGGTTGTTATGTTTCAATGAGCAGAATCAACATAACAGCATTTAGCACAATCCCACACACATAGTATGGGCTCCACAAATGTTGATTGAAAGGCTTAAAATAAGACCTCTGCCAAATGCTTGAACATTCTAATGATGGTGTTTCAACCACCATAAACTGGTCTATCTTAGTTGTAATGTATTGTTCATTCTCTTTCTAGGACAAAACCTACCATGGTTAAGAAATTATAAGACTTATTTCTGAGACTGACTGGTTGACATAAGGAAGCCTGTAATTACACATTGTGGTCAAGCAAAGATATTGTCATTAATATATAGACTTTGGGGAAGGGAGAAAGCAGAGAAATTGAGTTAAATTATGCTCCGTGTAGAAGTTTTAAAAAACGACATCAGGGTATATATTAGTATCCAAAAAATTTCTAAGAGTATTTAGGTGCTGAGGATACAGCAATAAATGAGACAGACCCAGACCTTGCTTTTACAATGTTGCAATAAAAGGTTCTAAGACTCTAGCCTGAGGTTACACAATCTTCCCTGCACTTATTCAGGAAAAAGCATAGCTGGAAAAGAGTACATGAGTAAACATCAGGTAACTAGACTTCAGATCAGCATTAACTGCCTTCAAATTGATGTGATACTTTGAAGATGGCATTTTGCTTCTTTGAGCGTTCATATTGATACAGCAATGTTGTTAGATGTTTGATCAGAGATTTCCAAATACCATGCCTTTACATAACATACTTACAATTATTGCCACATCTATATTCCACCATATTATTCACGTTTTTATTTCAATTAATGTATTTCTCAAATGTCACCACCATAATAAAAAACTGGTATCATGTGATATAAATAAAAGCCATCTAGAAAAAATCAAACATTTTACTAGCGTTTAGTGAAATGTTATGGCAGCTATCTAATTTTTCCAACTTTATTGAGGTATAGTTTACAAATAAAAATAATATATATTCAAAATTTACAGTGCAAAGATTTAATATATATAGACATTGCTTGAGGATTCCTACAATCAAATTAATCAATACATCCATCATCACACAGGTACCTTTTTGCATGTATGTGTGTATATGTGTGTTGAGGACACTTAAGATCTAGTCTCTTAGCAAATTTCAAGTAAACAATACAATATTATTAGCAAAAATCACCACTGCCAGCTATCATTAAACTACTGTAACGGAGATATATATGAGGTCAAGACATGCTTCTTGATATCATGGTACAGGGGAGTGCTGTTTCTCACTCCTGTACTTTGTTCCATGTGCTGAGTTCTATTAGTGTAACTCATGTCCTCTTTTATTCCTTCACTGTGCTGCTCCAAGAGAGGTGGAGTGACTTATCTGCTTAATAAATGTAGAAAGGATAATGGATACTCTTTTCTCTTGGAAGGTATTAAGTCTTATGCTATCCTTTGTCCCCCAATGTAACCCTTGACCTCTATGTGCTACTTCTTCATTTCATTATTAACTTGTTCAGAAAGTGGTTAGGTAAAAGGTGCATTATTTTATTATGACTGAAAGAAAACTGAATACAAAAACCATCAGAAAATGTTGATGGGGAACTATGTAAAGAATGAGTTAGAACAACTCCTTAACTTCCTTGTAAATCTAAACCTCCCTAAGAAGTGGGAAGACTAGATGTTTGGCATCACCTGGTGTGAAGGTTACAACATCATCTACAAAATATTCTTCTAAAGAAACCTGAAGCTAATTAAGTCTCTAGTTCTAATTATCAGTTTGTGGAAATATTGGAGATAGAAGAATGTATTAAGTGATACAAAATAATACAACCAGCCAATCTAGAATGTTAAAAATTATTCAAAACAAATAAAAAGCAAAATCCCTCCCCTTTTCCATAAATAAATAATAATAAAAAGGCAAAAGGTGAGAAAGTTAAAAAACCAGCCCAGAGACAAGATAGACATACTATTTATTATTCTTCCTGTTAGGTACAACTACAAGCCCTAGAAATTATATATAAAACAAACATGAGAAGACTCTGAAAAGAGGAGAAAAAAGGCAGATCAGATAGAGACCTTGGCTCCAGAGAAAATACATGGTGTTATGTTCCCTGAGTTTTATTTTTGCCTCATATTTCATAGACATAGAGTTGAAGAAGAAAGCAACTTGGAAACATCAATGAGGGCAGACAAAGTAAGTCCCAAGAAAAACCTGCTCTCTCTAGACAAAAAACCAGGAAAATAGCAACCTGGCAAAACAAAAAACTTTAAGAATATAGCTAGTCTATACCAATCAAACACCAGTGAAAATAACTGTGGTCCTACTTTCATCTGCACTAGCAAGGGTTAAGTAACACACTTATTCTCCTAGTTCACCAGGTTGTAAGGAAGAACCCTTATTACTCCCTCACTCTCATCCTTACCCTCAACTCCAGTCAGTGGGGTTAGAGAAGGCTGAGTAGGGAGCCAGAACTTTCATGCCTTCGGGAAGTAACAAAGCCCCTAAAGAATAAGAGATCACCTGGGGAGCCTGGATTTCATTTCCATCCCTACCCAGCAATAATGAGTCATGTGAGCAAAAGTCTAGTACAGTCAAGATTTTTACTACAGCCTAGTAGTGATGAGGCTATTTCCAAACCTCATGATGTCAGTGAAGAAAGAAGTAACAAGGCACCCCTACTCCTCCACACCAGGGAGGTATCATCAGAGACCTAGTGGGAAACTGAACTTCTCACTCCTGTCAACACTATCAAGTATCTTTCCTCCTCTCAGTCGGAGGTCATGTGAGAAACCTGAGCTTCTACTCAGACCTACAAATAATGAAAAAGAAGCCAGGTAAAATAGAAGCTTTAATAAAATGTAAAGTCTCATAGCATGATACTCAAAATGCTAGCTTTAATTTAAAAGTCATTAATCATTATTAAGAACCAATAAACTCTTAAATCAAATGAAAAAGATAATAATTAGACTCCATTACTAAGATGCCAGAAATCTAAATATTCTCTGGTAAGTACTTTATAGTAACCATAGTAAAATGCTTCATTTTACAATTACAAGCATACTTAAAACAAATGAAAAAATAGAAAGACTCAGAAAACACATAGAAGATACAAAAATAAACCAAATGAAGAATTTGAGCTGTAAATACAATAACTGAATAGAAATTTAATAAGGCTCAACAGAGAAAGGAGGGAACAGATCAGAGGAAAAATCAGTGAGTTTGAAAACAGAACAATAGAAATCGCCCAATTTGAACAACAGTTAAAAAAAATAGACTGAAAAAAATTGAACAGAGCTTCAAGAATGTGGGGAGCTATAGCAAAAGAACTAGCATTAATGTCATTGGAGAAAGGAGAAAGAGGGCCGAGATGAAAAAAATACTTGAAAACTATGGCTGAAAATATCCCAAATTTATTAAGAGATATATCTGCAGATTCAGAAAGCCCAGCAAACCTTAAACAGATAAGCCCAAATAAATCTATCCAAACTTCTTAAAAGAAGAGACAAAAAAAAAAAAAAAAATTGAAAACAGCAAGAGAGAAATGACACCTTACCTATAAGGAAACAACAACAACAATTAGAATGACAGTGGACTTCCTATTCTAAGCCATGGAGGCCAAAAGGGAATGGAATAAACCTTTCCAAACACTAAGGAAGAAACTACAAACCTAGAATTATATATCTGATAAAAAATACACTTTAGGAATGAAAGGGAAAATGAGTAATACTGAAAAAAATTGATTCTGGCATGGCTACCCTAACAAAATGGTTGAAGAAATTTCTTTAAACATTAAAAAAATGACAAAAGAAGGAAACTTAGAACATCAGAAAGGAAGAAGAAATGATAGAAAATATAAACATAAGTGTAAATATAATACACTTTCCTTTTCTTCTTGAATTTTCTAAATTATATTTGATAATTCAACTAGAAATAATAAGACTATCTAATGTGGTTCTAAATGTATTTAGAGGATTTATTTAAAATCATCATACTAGAAACTTGGGAGGTAAAAGGGAAGCAAAGAGAGGTATGTTTTCTACATGTCACTTGAAAAGGTAAAATGTTGACACTAGTAGACTTGATAGGTCATGTATATATAAAGTAATACCTGTGGGAAACCCTTAGAAAATCAAACAAAGATGTATACTAAAAAGTAGTAGAAATAAATTTTTAAAAGAAATTGAAAAAGATGTCTAAGTAATTCACATAAGGCAGAAAAAAGGAAACAGAAAAACAATAAACAGAGAATGAACAGAAAACAAAAAATAAAATGGCAGACTTTAACATATTAATAGCGACAAATGAAAACGGTCTAAATACACCAATTAAAAGACAGGGATGGGAAGAATATATTTAAAAACATTATCCAACAATATGGTATCTAAAAGAAATTCACTTCAGCTATAGAAAGTAAGCATGTTGAAAGTAAAAAAGGTGGAAATATATATATTATGCATCATGCAAACAATAATCAAAAGAAAGCAGGAATAGCAATGTTAATATGAAATAAAGTTACTTTTCAGAGAAAAGAAAAGTAACAAAACAAGAGGAACATTACATAATGACAAAAAGATCAATCCAACAAGAAGGCATGCTAGTTTTAAATGTGTATATACCAAAACAAAGCTACAAACTTCTACTTGAAGCAAATACAAGAGCTAAAAAGAGAGATAGACAAATTCACAATTATGATTAGAGACTTTAACTTCTCTTCACAACGCTTTATAGAATAACCAGAAAGAAAATGATCAAAAATATCCAATACCGCAAAAACATCACCAACTGACAGAATTGAATCAATGTTATAGAACTCTTTACCAAACAACAGTGAAACACATATTTTTCAAGTGCCCAAGGAAGATATACCAAAATACACCATATCCAAGGCCACAAAACAAATTTTTAAAAATGGAAATTATATAGAATATATTCTCTGACCTCAATGAAATTACACTAGACATTCAATAACAGAATTATAGAAAAATTCCTCAAACACTTGGAAACTAAAATATACTTTATACATAGTACATTGATGAGGAAAAAAGTCTCAAAAAGAAATTTTAAAAATACATTGAATTAAATAAAAATGAAAATTCAGCATTATCAAAATGTATGATACATAGCAAGAGCAGTGCTAAGAGGAAAATGTGTAGCTTTTTTTTTTTTTTTTTTTGAGTTGGAGTCTCACTCTGTCGCCCAGACTGGAGTGCAGTGGCTGCTCCTGGCCACCGCAGCCTCGACCTGCTGGCTCCGGCGATCCTTCCGCCTCAGCCTTCCAAGTAGTCGGAATTACAGGCATGCACTACCACGCCCGGCTGATTTTTTTGATTTATTGTAGAGATGAGGTCTCGCTGCCCAGGTAGGTCTTGAACCTGCGGGCTCAGGCAATCCACTCACCTCAGCCTCCCAAAAGCACGGGATTACAGGCTGAGCCACTGAGCCCAATAATGTGTAGCTTTAAATGCTTACATTTGAAAATATTTTTTAAAATTTTAAGTCAGTAATCTAACTTTTCATACTGCAAGAATCTAAAAAAAAAACCAAAATAACACAAGGCAAGCAAAAAAAAAAAAAAGAAAATCATAAAATTAACAGTAGAAACCAATGAAAACAACAGAGAAAAGTAATAAAAGAAAAAAACTGGTTCTTTGAAAAGATAAATAAAGTTGACAAACCTCTACCAAGACTGACAAAGAAAAAAATTAGAGAAGGCATATTACTTAATGTTAGGACTTTGCAGACATCAACAAGATAAGGGAATATAGGCAGATCTCATTTTATTGCATTTTGTTTTATTACTCTTCTCAGATAGTGCATTTTTTACAAATGGAAGGTTTGTAGGCAAATCTACTGGCCATTTTTCCAATAGCATTGATCAAGCAAATCTACTGGCCATTTTTCCAATAGCATGTGCTCACTTAATGTCTCTGTGTCACATTTTGGTAATTCTTACAATATTTCAAATTTTTTCATCATTATTATATTTGTTACGATGATCTGTGATTAGTAATCTTTAATGTTACTATTGTAAATGGGAGTGACATAAACCATGCCCTTATAAGGCCCAAACTTGATTGATAAATGTGTGTGTTCTGACTGCTCTACCAACAGCCATCTTCTCCCCAGTTTTTCTCCCTTTATTCAGGCCTTCCTATTATCTGAGACACAATGGCATTGAAATTAGGCCAATTAAAAACCCTACAGTAGCCTCTAAGTGTTCAAGTGAAAAGAAGAGTCACACATCTCTCACTTTAAATCAAAAGCTAGAAAGGATTAAGCTTAATGAGCATGACATGTAAATCCTCACATGCAGCCCTCAACTCTAAAATAAAGATTAAAAAACAGAAAAAGAAAGCCAAGATAGGCCAAAACCTAGGTTTCTTGCACCAGTTAGCCAAATTGTGGATACAAAGGAAAGAGTCTTAAAGAAAATGAAAAGTGCTACCCTAGTGTGCATATAAATGATAAGAAAGTGAAATAACCCTATTGCTGGTAAGGAGAAAGTTTATTTATTTATTTATTTATTTATTTGAGTTGGAGTCTCACTCTGTCGCAATGACACACTCATGGCCACCCCAGCGTCGACCTGCTGTGCTCCAGCGAGCCTTCTGCCTCAGCCTTCCGAGTAGCTGAAACTACAGGTGCGTGCTACCACACCCAGCTAATTTTTTATTTATTGTAGAAACAAGGTCTCATCAAGTTGCTTGGGCTGGCCTCGAACCCACAGGCTCAGCAATCCACTCGCTTCAGCCTGAAGGCTGAGCCACCAGAGGAGAAAGTTTTAATGGCCTGGTTAGGTCAAATCAGTTACACCATTTCCTTAATCTAAAGCCAAATCTACAGCAGGGCTCTAACCTCTTTAATTCTACGAAACCTAGGAGAGATGAGGAAGCTGCAGAAGAAAAGTTTGGAACAAACTGAGGTTGGTTCAGGAGTTTTAAGAAAAGAGGCCATCATTATAATATGAAAGTACAAGGTGAGGAAGCACATGCTGATAAGAAACTGCAGCAAATTATCCATAAGATCTAGCAAACAGAAGATTTTTAATGTAAATTCCCACTACTGCCAGTCCTTTTCTTATAGAATTACAATAATTGTTCAAGGTCCACTTATGAGTGAGAACATGTGATACTCAGTTTTTTGTTTCTGTGGTAGATCACTAAGTATTATAGACTCTAAGTACATCCAGATTGCCGTGAAATTCATGACTTTGTCCTTCCTTATGGCTGCATAATATTCCATTGTGTATATGTAGCACATTTTTAAAATCCAGTCCTCTTTTGATGAGCAGTACGGTTGTTTTCAAGTTTTTGCTATTGTGAATAATGCTGCAATAAACATACAGGTGCAGATATCTTTCCAATAGAGTGATCTGAATTCTTCTGGTATGTTCCCAGTAGGGGGATGACAGGGTCATATGGAAGGTCGATTTTTAGATCTTTTAGGAATCACCACACTGTTTTCCACACAGGTTGTATTGTTTACATTCCCACCAACGTTGTAGAAGTGTTCCCTTTACCCTGTATCCTCTCCAGCATCTGTTGTTTTTTGAGTTATGATGATGGCCATTCTGACTGAAGTTAGGTGGTATCTCAGTGTAGTTTTAATTTGCATTTCTTTGGTGACCAATGAGGCTGAGCATTTTTTCATGTATCTGTTGGCTGCTCATATGTTTTCTTTTGAGAACTGTCTCTTCATGTATTTTGTCCACATTGTAACGGGGCGTTTTTTTTTTTCTTTTCAGCACATTTGAGTTCCTTGTAGATCCTAGATGTTAGGCCTTTGTCAGACACACAGTTGGCAAATATTTTTTCCCAGTCTGTGGACTGTCCTGCTCTCTTGATGGTTTCTTTGACTTTGCAGAAACCTGTCAATTTGATGAAGTCCCACTTGTCTATCTTATCTCTTGTGGCATGGGCACTTGGGGTTTTGATCACGAATTGGATGCCAGTTCCTATTTCCATAAGGATTTTTCCTGTATTTTCTAAGGTTCTTATAGTTTGAGGTTTTATGTTTAGCTCTTTGATCCATTTAGAGTTGATTTTTGTGTATGGTGATAGTTAGAGGTCTGGTTTTAATCTTCTGCATGTGGTCAGCCAGTTTTCCCAGCACCATTTACTGAATAGGCTCTCCTCTCCCCAGTGACTGGTGGTGGGGGCTTTTTCAAAGATGAGTTGGTTGAGAAATTGAGATTTTGCTTCTGGAATCTCTATCCTGTTCCATTGGTCTGTATGCCTGTTCTTGTAACAATACTAGGCTGCTTTGATTAGCATAGCTTTCAATTATATATAGATTTCAATCATTATAATAATGATTAAAGTCTGGGAGTGTGATACCTCCTGCTTTTTTTTTTTTTTTTTTTGAGGATTGCTTTGTTTTGGCTATTTGTGGGTCATTTATGTTTCCATATGAATTCCTGTGTTGTCGTTTCCAGATCTGAGAAGAATGCTGCTGGTAATTTAATAGGTATTGTGTTAAATCTGTAGATTGCCTTGGGTAGGATAGATATCTTAACAATGTTGATTCTTCCAATCCATGGGCATGGAAAGTTTTTCCATTTGTTTGTATCATCTTTGATTTCTTTGAGCAGTGTTTTGTAGTTTTCATTGTAAAGGTCTTTCATGTCTCTGGTTAGGAAGATGCCAAGGTATTTCTTTTCTTTTTTGTGTGTGGCTATTGTGAATGAGATTGTGCTTTTTGTTTGGGTTTCTTTTTGTTTATTGTTGGTGTATAGAAATGTGACTGTCTTTTGCACATTTATTTTAGTATCCTGAGACTTGCCAAAGTCCTTTATCAGTGCAAGGAGGTTTTTGACAGATTTGCTTGGATTTTTGAGGTACA
Source organism: Carlito syrichta (assembly GCF_000164805.1). Lineage (NCBI taxonomy): Eukaryota > Metazoa > Chordata > Mammalia > Primates > Tarsiidae > Carlito > Carlito syrichta. The sequence continues at coordinate 4,654 of NW_007249840.1, read as the reverse complement.
GAATCATGTCATCTGCAGAGGGGTAACTTGACTTCCTCTTTTCCTATTTGGATACCCCTGATCTCCTTCTCTTGTCTGATTGCTCTAGCTAGGACTTCAAAAACTGTTGAATGGGAGGAGTGAGAGTGGGCATCCTTGTCTTGTTCCAGTTTTCAGGGAAGTATTCCAATTTCTGTGTGCTAAGCAGTATGCTGGCTGTGAGTTTCTTGTAGATGACTTACTATTTTGAGGTATGTTCCATCTATGCCTAAATGTTTGAGGGTTTTTATCAAGAAGGGGTGCTGGATTTCATCAAAATCTTTTTTCGCATCTAATGATAAAATCATGTGGTTTTTGTTTTGACATCTGTTGATGCATTTAATTACATTTATGGTCTTGCAAATGTTGAACCAGCCCTGCATCCCGGGCATGAAGCCTACGTGGTCGTGGTGGATCATTTTTGAGATTTGTTGTTGGATCAAGTTTGCTAGAATCTTGTTGAGAATTTTAGCATCTGTGTTCATCAAGGATGTTGGCCTGTAGTTCCCTTTCATTGTTGGAGCTTTATTTGGTTTGGGTATCAATGTGATGTTACCTTCATAAAAGATTTGAGGAGAGTTCCAGCTTTCTGAATTGCCTGGAATACTTTCAATAGGATCGGTATCAGTTTCTCCTTGCATGTTTTGTAGAATTTTGCTGGAAAGTCATCTGGTCCAGGACTTTTTTTGTTTGTTTGTTTGTTTTTTGTAGGTAGTTTTCTCTTGACTTAGTGAATATCTTGGATTGTTATTGGTCTATTTAGGGTCTTGATTTCCTCTGTTTCAACCTGGGGAGGTTGTGGGATGTCAGAAAGTCCTCCATTTCCTTTAGGTTTCAATTTTTTTTTTTTTACAACACTGCTTATTGAAAATCTTCAGTCCACTATTCACACCTACTGCTCAGAAAAAAAAATATTTCTTTCAGAATAATATGCTCATTGACAATGCATCTGGTCACCCAGGAGCTCTGATAGAGATACACAAGGTGTTGAATGTTGTTTTCATGCCTGCTAACACAACATCTGTTCTGCAGCCCATGAATTAAGAAGTTTTTATTTTCAAGTCTTTTTATTTCAGACACACATTTTGTAATGCTATAGCTTCCATAGATAGTAATTCCTCTGGTGGTTCTCAACAAAATAAATTGAAAAGTTCTGGAAAAGATTTTAGAAATCATTGAGGATTTTTTGATTAATGGGAGAAGGTCAAAATATTTACATTAAGAGGAGTTTGAAAGAAGTTGATTCCAGCCCTCATGTATAAGTTAGAGGGCTTCAAGATTTCAGTGCAAAAAGTAATAGCAGATGTGGTAGAAATGACAAGATAACTGGAATTAGAAGTAGAGCCTGAAGATGTTACTGAATTGCCACAGTCTTACAATACAACTTGAATAAATGAAGAATTGCCTTATATGGATGAGTAAAGAAAGTCATTTCTTGAGATGGAATCTACTCCTGGTGAAGATACTATGAACATTGTGAAATGATAACAACAAACTTAGAATATTCCATAAACTTAGTTGTAAAAGCAGCAGAATAGTTTGAGAGGATTGAGTTCAATTTTGAAAGAAGTTTTCCATCAGTAAAATGTTATCAAATAATGTAACATGCTATAGATAAATCTTTCCTGAAAGGAAAAGTCTATGGGTACAGCAAACTTTATTGTCTTATTTTTAATAATTGCTGCAGCCACTCCAGACTTCAGCGACTACCACCTTGAAAAGTCAGTGGTCATCAATATCAAGGCAGGACCCACCACCACCAAAAATATTACAACTCACTGAAGGCTCAGATGTTGACATGTACATTGTTTTTTAGATGTAAACCTACTGCACACTTAATAGACTACAGTATACTGTAAATATAACTTTTATATGCACTGGAAAATCAAAAAATTCAAATGTGACTTGCTTTATTGTGATAAGTTGCTTTATTGCCATGATCTGGAACTGAACCTACAATATCTCTGAGATATACCTGTATGACAAATAACTGCACACACACAAATTGGACAAGTAAGTTGAAGAAAAAAAAAATGACTTCTGGCAAGATGGCAACGGGGTAGCCTGGTCTATGAAACCTTCTGCAAAGGAGAACGCAGAGGGTCTCTGACTCTCTCCACCAGGGCTGCAGATCCCAACCTTGGCAGCCTGCTCTTCACACGGTGCTCAGCTGTCACAACCGCTGGGATATCACAGAGGTCTGGAAAGCCACTGCAGCTGCAGACATGACTTCAGTCCTTGAAGCCCCTGCAGGCAAGATCTGCTGGGATCACTGCCACCTCTGCTGCCACCGTGATGTCCAGACGGCCGTGGGTCTCCTCCCGTGTGCCCTGAAGCAGGCTCCCATTTCCGGCCTCTGCTGACTCCTGTCCGGCTCCACCCCCTCTGGGGCGAGTAGCTGAGACAGCACCACCTGCTGATGATTCAAGGTAACACCAAAACGGGAAAAACAAGCTTGAAAACCAGACACAGGCCAGATTTGAGTGGTGAACTGAGGG
>NW_007249840.1:0-1880 GCF_000164805.1 Carlito syrichta | reverse complement strand
CTCTCCATCCCCCTCATCCCCCCACTGTCTGCTCCATTCTCTTTCCTCTGCTAACCACATTTTATTTCAGGGAGTAAACCTACAGCCCCACTGCATGGACAGATTCCAAGCAGTGGGAAGTGGGTTTCAGATTATCCATACACCTGTCGGTGGATACCAGGACCTGCAGATAGATTTAGAATCACAGCTCCCCCCTTAAGTACATCTCAAAACTGCAAAAAGGACCACCCCAACCTACAGTGTAACTCCAGAATTGAACAAAGTAAGAGGGCATACATAAAGAAGAATAGGAGATTGAACAAATAGAAGTAAAAGCAATCCCTCTACCTGTGAATAACAGAATTAAAGAAGATGGTGATGTGGAGGGAAAAAAAAAAGTAGGGAGGGGGAAAAAACTGCACAAATGAAGAAAAACCAAAAGAAGAATATAGGCCTCACACAGACACCTGGGAGATCAGACACTGAGAAAACAGATTCCAGAACACAAACAATGAAGAGCCCCCAGAATGAATGGACACATGCAACAAACCCAGACATCAAGACATTAATAGAGAGAATTTTAAAAATTGAGGAGAGACAAGAGGAAAATAGGAAGGAGCTGATGTCAGAAATAACAGTAGTAAGAATACTGTGATGGAAATAAATGACAAACTAATAAGCACAGAAAGCAGAATTAGCCAAGCAGAAGAAAGAATCTCAGAGCTCGAAGACCAAAACACAGAACTAACCCAAACTGTCAAAAGCATAGAAAAGAAGCTCAAAAAGACAGAACAAAACCTTCAAGAGATGAACGATCACCTCAAGAGACCGAACCTAAGAGTAATTGACCTTCCTGAGGTAGAGAGAAAAACAGAGGTCACAATGGAACAAACATTTCATGAAATCATTCAAGAAAACTTCCCTCATCTCATCAAGGATGAAAAAACTCAAACACAAGAGATTCAGAGAACCCCTGCAAAACAACAAATGAGAAAATCAACTCCCAGACATATAACAATTCACCTAAACAAGGTGGGTATAAAAGAAAAAATTCTAAAGGCTGCAAGAGAAAAAGGTCAGACTACGTACCAGGGAAGACCAATTAAATAGCAGCAGATTTATCTACAGAAACCCTCCAGGCTAGGAGAGCTTAGAGCCCTATCTTCAAAGTTCTAAAAGATAAACAATTTCAACTGAGAATAACCTACCCAGCCAAGCTAAGCTTCATCAGTGAGGGAGAATGGAAATTTTTCCCAGATATCCAATCCCTAAGAACCTACGCTGCCACAGGACCACCTCTACAAGAAACACTTAAGAAAGTATTGAACACAGAAGAAAAGGATAAAAGAACAACAATGTTATTCACAAGAGTACAGGCAAATATTAAAAACATAAATGATCCAACTCTAAAATCAAAAGAAAGACAACACACAAACAGTAAGAACAACTCTATAAGAACGTTATGATAGGGATCAACTCTCACATTTCAATAATTAGTTTGAATGTGAATAGACTAAATGCACCACTGAAAAGACATAGAATGGCAAAATGGATAAAATATCACCAGGCAACAATCTATTGCCTTCAAGAGATTCACCTCACTAGAAAGGACACTCACAAACTCAAAGTAAGAGGATGGGAAACAAATTTTTGGGCAAATGGAACACAAAAGAAAGGAGGAGTTGCAATCTTAATTTCAGACAAAATACCCTTTAATCTATCAAAAATTTAAAAAGATACAGAAGGCCACTACATAATGATAAAACGTTCAATTCTCAACAAGAAATATCCATCCTAAATATATATGCACCGAACATAGAAGCACCAACTTTCATAAAGCAGCTCCTAGATAAACTAAAAAAAGATATTGACTCCAATACCATCATAGCTGGGGACTTTAA
>NW_007249839.1:0-14497 GCF_000164805.1 Carlito syrichta | reverse complement strand
CAGCATAAGAGGGTGGCGAGTGGTACAGCGACAGGTAACAGGATGAGAGGTCTGCACCCAACAGAATCTGTCAGGGCACAGACAGCTCACCCAGGCCAGTGATATCAGCAAAATCGTCAGCAAAGTGAAACAGAAGCACAGTTCTCCTGCCACTCAGGATGCTGGCTCCCGCCTGTCCTCTCAAGCTCCAGGAGGTATGGATTCACAGCAGCCAGTCCTTCTGCTTGGGTACCAGGAGACACCACTACAAATACTAAGCTGTGAGGTGGTGAGAACCACGGGAATGTCATCCATCTTATTTAAGGTGCTTTCAAGTAAGTGCAGAGCAGGAAGCCAATGTGAAGCCATCTGCAGAAAGGTCCCAAACAGGGTTTGAAAAAGGAACGGATAGAGACCAACACCCAGACAAATCTGAGTAAAAAAATCTATATATCATGAATAAAGAAAGAATCCCTTAAGATCCAGTGAAAGAAAACAGGTTACTTATGAAGAAATAAATGTTAGGTGAGCCCTAGATTTCTCGTTCATCAATACTAAAAACCAAAGGAAGATGGAATTTTCAGGAAAAAAACTCTTGGGAATCAGGCAAGTCATTCATTTAGCAAATATTCATTATGTTCCTCAAGCCACCAGACATTGTCAAAACGTTGAGATTTACAGATGAAGGATATTATCAGATTTCAAGGATTTAGAAATACACTACCAATATATCCTTCCTGAAGTGACATTACTCAAAAAGGTAGGCAGGTTAGCCATGAGGTCATTCAAGATAAAGAACCCAGCAACAGTGGTGTCATAGCAGAGGACTGGTACTGGATGCTGCATATCACCCTGGGTGACAGGAAGCATGTCACACTAAAAATACTTTAAAAGATAGATACACGTACATCTTATAGACACGACTGTGTCTGAAATACCTCAGGTTAAAAAGTGTGAGGGCAAGTTGTGAGAACATACAGTCATGCTACTTTGTTTCTTTGACATGGAAGGAAATTAATCGAGATTATTTTATTTTTTGATGTTGATAGAGAAAATAGGCTAAAGAATGTTTTTTATAAAGCCAGTAAGACTTAAATTACTAAAAATTTCAAATACAGTATAGTACATGGAGGTTAAGAAATAGAAGACAAGCCGGGCTCGGTGGCTCAGCCTGTAATCCCACGCCTTTGGGAGGCTGAGGGGAGTGGATTGCCTGCGCCCGCGGGTTCGAGACCTGCCTGGGCAGCGAGACCTCATCTCCACAATAAATCAAAAAATCAGCTGGGCATGGTAGCACACGCCTGTAATTCTGGCTACTCGGAAGGCTGAGACAGAAGGATCGCTAGAGCCCAGCAGGTGAGGCTGCGGTGGCCGGGAGTGGCCACTGCACTTCAGTCTGGGTGACCGAGGATACTCCAACTCAAAAAAAAAAAAAGAATTAGAAGACAGAAAAAGACTTACAAATCAGCAAGCCTAAAACAAAATGACAGAAAGAACAAGAACACCAGTTATCATAACAGTTGAGTTAAATATTTCTTGGAAGAAAAAGCCTCAGAATGAATCAAATAGCACAATCCAACCTTTTACAAGAGAGAGAGACAAATAAATAAATAAATAAATAAAGTGACAAACAAATATATATAATATCAGAAACAATACAATTAATAAGAATATTGTACTGTATTTCTCAGTAGTAACATTTCTCATAACTAAATACTGCGAAACAGAAATGCTTTTATATAAAGTTTACATTTAGTGTGGTGGTGTTCTCTTTTGTTCTTTTCTTGAAAAGTTGTTAGTAAGCTTATTGTGTATCTAACGATCTGTGCTGACTAATATTTAAAGAAATGTGTAATATCTACTTGAATGCAAGTACCACAGGGCAGAGATTTCCCCGTTTTGCTCTTTGTTATGCTATGCTCTCAGTACCTTCACAGCACCTGGGATATAGTAGGCAGTCCATAAATAATGAATATTTACAGAAAAGTTACTATTTTTAATTCAATTAAATTTGTAAATGACAAAAGTTATCATCTATTATGCCAATATTTAATAAATGCCACGGGCAAAAATTGCAGAAGTCACTGTCTTTGACTACAAAACTTAAAACTATATATTATTAATACAAATTTTAAAAACCGTTACTGGGCTCGGTGACTCAGTCTGTAATCCCATGCCTTTGGGAGGTTGAGGTGAGTGGACTGCCTGAGCCTGCAGGTTCGAGACCCTCCTGGGTAGCGAGACCTCATCTCTACAATAAATAAAAAAATCAGCCTGGCGTGGTAGCGCATGCCTATAATTCTGGCTACTTGGAAGGCTGAGGCGGAAGGATCGCTGGAGCCCAGCAGGTTGAGGCTGCGGTGGCCGGGAGCAGCCACTGCACACCTGTCTGGGCGACAGAGTGAGACTCCAACTCAAAAACAAAAAAACAAAAAAAACCAAAACTGAACTCCTTGATAACTAAAATAGTGATCATAAAAATCACTCTTGGTCAAAGAAAAGACAAAGTTTTTAATTTTAGAATACCTAGAAAAAATTAAGAAGAACATTAACATAATATCACTTCTGGAAGTATACCTAAACCAGGTTCAAAGCAAATTCATTGCCTTAAATTATATTGTTATTAAATATTACTAAAAAGTAAAAGAAATAAATAGCTAGATAATTCAAAACGTAGGTTTGCTTCATTCTCCTTTTAAGGAAAGAACATAATCCTTAATGAAGTAAAAGTAAATATATTAGAAAACAGAATTATTAATAGATGATAAAAATATAAAATATACTAAAATGTTAAAAAATCAATGAAATAGATAATTTTATAGCAAAAGAGAGCAAACTACCCAAATTAAGTAAAGAAGAAAACACCACTTTTTCAAAGATCTGTATCTTTGGGAAAAGTTGAAAAACATGTCAAAGAATTACCCACAAAAGCATCACGTTAGATGTTTTTATAGACAAGTTATTTTAAATCTTTACAAAGAGGTAATTCCTATATTATAGAAATTGTTACAAAGCATAAAAATAGATGAAAAGTTACTCAGATCATTTTACAAAAGTAATATAACCCTTCTGTTTGAAACAGCTAAAGTTGGGGGGGAACTCCAACAAAAACAAGATATTATTTCCACTTACAACTAAGATACAAAAATCACAAATAATATGCTAGCTATCCATGCCCAGGTCTACCTTGAAAAAAGAAAGCAGACAGCATGTGAGCGTAGGCTTTTCAGAACTACAAGGGCTACTCCACATTAGAAACTCTATTCATATAAACCCTCACACTAATAGAAAAAGAAGAAAGTAATCATCTTGATAAATGTTTAAATATCATTTGAAAAAAATCAGTAAATATCCCTGGCTTGTTTACACAAAAATAGAAACTTCTTTCCCTCTAAAGTATCCTAAAGTTAAGAGCCTGTTGAAAAAAAAAAAAACTCGGAGTGGCTTTTGTCAGTAAAGCCAAAGTAAGATTCCTTTCACAGCAAGGACATTGACAAATTTATAACAAAAAAGACAAATGTTGTTATAGAAAAAAAAGAAAATTCATAAAAGAAGAAATATACATGGCCAATAAATGTGTGAAATGCTCGCCTTCAGTTGTAATTAAGAAATGAAACAAAATAATGAATATTTGCTATAAAATTGGTAATAATGAAGAAAAATGAAAATATGGTTTTAACAGGACTGTTATAAAACCCATATAAAACAGACCATCAATATTTGTTGACATGTTTTAATGCATGTGCTGCTGGGGAAAATATAAATTTACCAAGGGGTAAGTTGAGTAATTTGTACCAAATGTTTAAAAAAAGTCATGGCCTTATACTAAATAATTAGAATCTTATATTGATTTATGATAAAGAACTAATAAGAATACAATGACTTATTTATAAGGCTAATTATTATATCATTAATTATAATAAGAAATGATGAAAACAATTTAAATGGCCAATAATGGTAAAATGATTAACCGAATACTTCATATCCTTTCTAGAAAATACAGCACATTAAACAGTACATTCATATTTTTGTAGAATATTTAGGCATAGGATATACTTAAATATAATGGAAAGTTAAACAATTGGCTAAAGTAATAGCATACTCAGAAGGATCTCAGTTTAATTGCTATGTGTGATATGCATATATTTGTGCTCGTGTTTACAGAAAATACTCCAGACCAGATTTGGTGGCTCAGCCTGCAATCCCAGCACTTTGGGAGGCCTAGGCGAGTGGATTGCCTGAACCCGTGGTGGGTTCAAGACCAGCCTGGGCAACTTGGTGAGACCTCGTCTCCACAATACATCAAAAATTAGCTGGGTGTGGTAGTGTCCCTATAGTTCCAGCTACTTAGAAGACTGAGGCAGAAGGATCATCAGAGCCCAGCAGGTTGATGCTGGGGTGGTTGTGAACGTGTCCACTGTACTCAAGCCTCGGCGATGGAGTGAGACTTCAATTCAAAAAAAAAAAAACGGAAAAAGAAAATACTCTGAAACAAAACAGTGCTCAATTCTCAGGTGGTCAGATAACAAATGATCTACATTTTCCTTTTAACACTTTCACCCATTACCTACATTTTTTAGAATAAGCATTATTATTTGTATGATAAAAATTTACATATAAAATAAAGACAAAAATAATAATTTTCAGGAAAATAAGAATGCCTGGAAGATGCCAAGTATATCCACATGGTTCTGAAATACCTCTGGCTGTATATCCACATGTTTATTTAAGAGCTTTCAATATGTTTATTTAAGAGCTACATAAACCTTGGCTGTTAAACAAAAATTAATTAAGATACATACAGGCTGAGACACTGAACCTGGACACACTGTAACTCTTACAAGAGATATCGCAAACTTCATTTATGCAAAAAAGAAAAAGGACCACAGGAAAGATAACCTAGCACAGTACTCATATATCATGCATATAAAAATTTTTCAACCCAAGAGAGACCCTGTAGATATAGCATCAGAGTGTCCATTCCACTCTCACTGCTATCGTTCAGGGCTTGGAGGAGTAACAGGCATTAAGGGTGGTGATTGAAAACAAATGATGTGAGAAGCCTACTTAATGTGGTTTTTCACTGGTGATTCTTCTAAAAAAAAAAAAGAAAAAAGGAAACGTCACCATTCTACCTAATGCATTTGTTAGAAAAATGTTAAATTAAGTCATTTGCAGTCAAAGGAACAAATTGGAGGTCTGCCTAGGTGCAGTGGTGTCTCACCCTACATGCATTCCAACACAGTGTCATCTGGCTAGAGAGATAGCTAATTGACGATTGTGCCCTCCACTGTGTGGTCATTAGGATAAATCTAGCTTGTGGACAATCAACGTTTCAAAGACAAAGAACTGCATTAATTTTGTACTTCTAGAGCATTTAATAAACCTGACACTGTCTGGTGGTTTTCTTCATTTTTGACCACTTGACAGCTACTATGATCACAAGTTTCAGGGAATCTATTTTCCTGTGTAAAATTAACAGTGATAAAACAAGCTAAATGGAATATGACCAAATCGCAGAGCTTGTCATATCATGGGATTTTGGAGAGATTCCTGGAAGCATATTGGAGAACATAAATTCAACATGCTGTTCCAATCCTGAAGCCATCAAGGGCTATCACAACAAAGATGATGTCCACATCACCTGCAGAAGCAACAGCAGGCCTGTTGCTGGCATCCTGAGTCAGACCTCAGGACTTTTGTCTCTCGGGTGACACTTGCATTGAATCAAGTAGATTCCTCATCATTTTTCCTTTCTCATGCCCCTACTCCCACATCAGAAGAAAAAGCAAAGGCCAGGAACACCAGCCTAAAGTGCTTGGCAAATGATCTTCCTGAATCCGGACCTCATAAATCCTATAGAATGTTCTATTTCAACAACAGGCTGGGAAAGCTTTGCTCTCTGCAAGGATGAAGCCCAGCTTCAAAATTTATAGTTTCATTTCAGAAATTGACTATAAAAAGAGACTGACTTAGCTGTCCATCAACTAAGCCTGACAATAGCAAATAAGGTGTGAGCTTTCAATGTCAAATATGTATTTAATATTAAAATCCGCAGATTAAACACTGCAAAGGGGGTTTCCTTTGCAACACGTGCTGATGGGAGTGGGGATAGATGGGGCCTGGTTTTGTCAAAGTAATGGCTGGATCCTGGCATGACATTTCTTTCCCTACCTAAGGCAAGGATCTTATTTTTATAATACTACCCGTTCAAAACGATGCTCTTCTATGAGGAGGGATGGGCACGTTGGTTAACAAGAGATCCAAAGAGATACAGTAGCTTAGTTCAGTGCATGAAAGACCCAGGTGTGGAACCATTCATTTTTGTCAGGAGGGGGATAAATGCCTGCCTCCAAACACAGTTTGATAAGTATCCATGGACTTGCTGAGGGAGGAAACAGGAGTTGATTCCAAAACTATTCTTCCTGGTAATGAATCAGAACTGAGGCAAAACATAAACTTCTGGTGGTAATTTGGAACAGGTATGGGGTTCTGTAAAAAAGCTTAACCACTCTAATAAGCTAAGAAGTTCAAAGTAAAATGATACAGTGCCTTTTTCACCAATCACATCAGTAAGGGTTAAAGGAGTGAAAGTTGTCAGGAATGGAGTGAAAGGCACTTTTCCTGCATTGCTGGTGGAAGCATGATTTGTTCCAATTTTTCAAGAAAATTATTGGCAATATGTTTTAAGTCCTTGATGCATCATTTCCATTCTAGGAAGCTTAAGGAAATAATCCAAGCTGTGTAGCAAAATGTTTTATAAAGCCTCTTATCAGAGGGTAATTTATAACACTGAACACTTTGAAACACCCTAAATGTCCAGCATTCAGGAAAAGGTTACCTAAATTAAAGTACGGTTATACAGTGTTTTCTGTGGTCATTAAAAATGATGGTTTCAGAAAGATTAATTGCACAGGTAAAGATCACAGTATAATGGTAAGAAGACAAGAAATCAAAATGCATAAATGCATGTAAATATTGTATGTGTGACTATCATACATGCATACAAATGATATAATTTATTTACAGTGATAAATACAGGCAAAAACTGGATGCAATTACTCTAAAAACTAAATAGTAGCCAACTGAATTGCGGAATATTTGGTGATTTGCTTTTTTCTTGTTTAACTTTTTGTATCAAATTTAACATAAAATATTCAGAGAAAATTGAGAAAATAAAAGTATATCTTTAAATAGCAAAAATAAAAAAAGAAAGCACACAGCATTAGAACTAGAACCAACCACACTGGGGTAGAAACTTGGTACTTGCGTTTGTTAACTGAGTGGTTTTGGGAAAGCTTTCTCTTCTGTCAAATTCAGCTTTCTTATGTTCTCTTATGACCAGATTGTGATGAAGATAAATTGGAAAAAATGTATGTGAAAGTGCTTAGTAACCCACAAGGAAAGCTACAAATAGGAATTACTCTAAATTTAACATAACAAGAAAGATTTTCATGGGGAACATAAATGAAGTGGAAGACTCAGTTTATAAAAGAATAATTTGGTAGTGTAGGGTGAAGCTCATTGAAATTTAACAGAGAAAAGAATCTCTCTCTGTTTGTAACATGTCAGGCTGAATTGTGAATTTATATATATGAGGGGAGGACCCCTAAAAAGCTGGAAATTATTTGTAAAAAACTGTGTATTTATTCTTACATGTTTAAATTTCAGTTGCCTTCAAAGGACTCTCCATTTGATGCAATACAGTGTAGTGTGGGCAGGTGCCTTGTCATGGTGGAAGAACCAGTCACCTGCTTGCCACAACTTGGGATGTTCTTTCCTCAGATCATCTCTCAGAACAACGCTAGCTGGTACACTGATGACGATAGGTTCCTAGAACTATTATCTGAATGGAAAAGTCTGTACTTGAAGGGACCCACCCTCCAAAAGATAACGCTGCTCTTTATTGGGTTCCCTCCTTATATATACAGGAAACCTTCTATTGGGAACACACAAGAAAGATGGATTTCAGTATGTGCATGCCACCTTCCTGTTGAATTTTATTTCAGCTCTTTCCAACAATGTAAAATATTACCCACATTAATTAGTGAAACATACCCTACTGTCAGGCAACAGAGAACCAATAGTGTATAAACAACTTGGTATTGTCAAATCCTCTAATGTGGCTTAAAAAGAGAGCTAACGTTTAGACACAACAAGTTGAGACAAGATGTGACAGCTACTGTAACACAGAATCTCATTACTTTGTTGGTTGCCTGAGTCATAAATAGAACATTAAGTTTATTTGTAATTTTTTTATAACTGATCCACAAAAAATTAACCTGACTTGAAAGGCAGAATACTGCAGTGGGTAGTACACTACCTGATGGAAGTAGTCCCCTCTTTATTAATGGGAAAAGAATTGTTTTTGGAGGTCTAGGCAGATGGTGATAGTAAGACTATTGGTGGACTGCAGAGTAGAAACAGTTGTGGGAAACTTTCTAACCCAGAACTCTCCTTTCTGACCTTCTTCGGGAGTTGTTGGCATTTGTAAAATCGCCAAACTTCTAGCTCAAATGGACTACTGTGGCTTCCACTTTTGGTCATTCTTTTACTCATACTTTCTCTTCTTTCCATTCATTCATTCATTGGCCATCAGCTCCCACTCTTTCTGTAATCAAGTGACTACACATTGCTCTATTCATTTCTGCTCTTTCTCCCTGTATGCAAGTTCCCATATTCGCATAGGTCTCCCTTCTCCCTCCTCAGACCCATAGAGTCCTAGGACTGGAACAATGCCCAGAGTCTGCCTTCCTTCCATCGCAGACACCCAGTGTTGATGACAGCAGGTTTCCAATGGTGTCTACAGAGCCCAAGTGCTGTAAGAACGATTTCTGGGCATCTTCTTTTGTTCTATTTGACTTCTGTTTTTGGGAATTGAGCATCAAGTAAGTTTTAAGAATGAGTAATTATTATTCCTTAGGAACTTAACAGGAGACATCTTAAGAGAAACACATAAATTAATAATTTTTTCAGCACCCCTTTGATGATATTTGTTATTATATACTATATACCATCGCATGCAATATACGATATAAATTAGTATTTATCATAATAAAACTCAATATGATGGCCCCTATGTACGAAAAGTAAATTTCATTGTTTTAACAGTAAATAAAAATTAAATTCTTTACTAATTCTGCATTAAAATGACCACACACCCCAAAGTAACCTACATTCAATACAAACCCAAAAGTAGTGTTGAAAATGCCAACATTATTTTCACAGAATTAGAAAAAACAATCCAAGAATTAATATGGAATTAAAACAGAGCCCAAATAGCCAAAACAATTTTAAACAAGAAGGACAAAGTCTGGAAAGATCACATTATCATTCGATGATACAGCAAGGCTATAATAACCAGAACAGCATGATACTAGTATAAAAACAGACAATAAATCAATGGAAGAAAATAGAGAACATAGAAATAAAGCCATATATCTACAGCCTACTGATCTCTGAAAAAGGTGACAAAAAAATACACTGGGGAAAGAATGCCCTTTTTAATAAATGGATGCAGAAGAATAAAATTGGACCCCATATCTCTCACTATATACAAAAATCAACTCAAGATGGAGTAAAGACGTAAATGTAAAACCTGAAACTGTAAAAATACTAGAAGAAAACCTAGGGAAAATTCTTCTGGCTATTGGTCTAGGGAAAGAATTCATGGCTAAGACCTCAGAAGAATAAGCAGTAAAAGCAAAAATAGACAAATGGGACTTAATTAAACTAGAAGGCTTCTGCACAGCAAAAAAGATGATCAGCTGAGTGAACAACCTTCAGGATAGCAGAAAATCTTTGTAAATTAACACCCAACATTTATAAAGAATTCAAACAACTTAACAACAACAAACAACCCCATCAAAAAAGTGGACAAAGGACATGGATAGTCATTTTTTAAAAAGAAATACAAATGGCCAACAGCATATGAAAAAATGCTCAACATCACCAATCATCAGAGAGATGAAAATTAAAACCACAGTGAGATATAATTTTATACCAGTCAGAATGGTATTACTAAAAGTCAAAAAATAACAGATGTTGGTGAGGATGCAGAGAAAAGGGAATGCTTATACACTGTTGGTGGAATTGTAAATTACTTAATAGTACGACCTTTTAGAAAATAGTATGGAGATTTCTCAAAAAACTGAAAATAGAAATACCATTCCATCCAGCAAGTCCACTACTGGGTATATACCCAAAGGAAAAGACATTGTTATATCAAAAAGTTACATGTATTCAGATGTTTATCACCGCACTAGAAACAATAGCAAATATATGGAATCAGCATAAGTGTCCATCAATAGCTGATTAGATAAATTAATAGAATACGATCAGCCACAAAAAATAAAATCATGTCTTTTGCAACAACATGGAACTAAAGACCATTATCTTTTTTTAATTAATTAATTTGTTGATAATAAAGCTGAGGGGTACCATTCAGGGTTAGGTATATAAACACCGATCATGCAGGTACCCTTGTTGATGAGGTACGCCCCTCCCTCATCAGCAAGGGTATGCAGACCAAAACATCGACTGGGCCGAATCATGACTTTTTTAAATCGAAGAGACTCTTAGGGCTCACCGAGATCAGCCCCTTCATTCTACAGATCAGAAACTACACCCAGAGATGACGAGTGGCTAAAGGTCAAACCATGAGCTGGTGACACGGTCAGGACTGGGACTCTCGCCGGTGCCCCGGGCCTTCCCCAAACCCACGTCTCCCTCCACGGGCTGAAGGACCTTCGGCCACACACGCCCCCTCCCAGCTCGGAGCCTTCCTCCGTAAATCCGGGACCGCTCACAGGGCAGGGCCAGCCCTCCTGGACCTGCGGGTTGAAGCCTGTGTGTATGGGGGGTGAGTGTACCTGGAAGGCGGGGTGTTCCCAGTCCAGAATGGGAAGTTTGTTTCTGACCTTTGGGGGGGCGCTTCCTCTAGCAAAGCCGGCGGGCCGGGGCAACGCTCTCCCATCCACGGCGCCTCCGAGGCTGGGGACGGAGGGCGGGCCGGTTCCGGCACTGCGCGGGCGCTCTCCACCCCCAACGGAGACGCTTCGCCGGCGGCCACCGGCGGCCCAGACTCGACCCGAAGCCGCTCTCGGCCCGGAACCAAACCCGCGACGCCAGGCCCGGCGCGCCCGCGGCTCCCACGGCGCCTCCCCTCGCCAGAAGCACGGACCGACGCTTACCTGCAGCCGGACATTTTTGCGGGCCGTGGGAGGGAAGAGGCGCCGGCCCTCCGGGTTCCTCCACGCGCGGCCGCCGCGGGTTCATGGTCCCTGGCGGCCGCCGTCCGCAGGCGCGTGCGTGGGACGTGGGTGGGACGCAGGCGCCTCGGGCAGGGCGGCGGCGGGACAGACGCGGCGCGGCGCGGGAAAAACGTCCGGGCGGAGGCCGCGCACGCGCCGCCAGTCCAGGCTTGCGAGATCCGGGTCGGAGCTTCAGCCGCCGCGTGTCTCCTTGTCCTGCTGACTGTGGGCTGGAGTGTGGAGCCGGCGCAGCAGGCTAGGAGACCCTTGGACTGTCTCAGGATGTGGCTCCGAAGAATCCCGGGCTTCGCCCGACTGGGAGACGCGGGGGCCCCGGGCCGCTGTTCCGGTGTCCCACAGGCTCCTCGGGCTGCCCGGCTCCGCACCCTGCGGCCTCTGCCCCCGAGGGAGAAGAGACGGGCGTGTGGACGTCTTGGAAGGAGGCGGAACTCGGCGCCGGCTCCACCCGCGGCAGTCGGGCTGCGTGGGCGGTGGCGCCCAGCGAGGACGGCGCCTCGGACACGGAGGACGCGGGTTTCGCGGACGGCTGACGTCTTTCCTCCGTTTGGGTCTCCGGCAGTGTCCGCCGGAGGAAGACGAGGAAGCCCTGCAGGGCCGGGGAGAAGAGAAGAGACAGGTCGAGTGAGTGGTGATACATTTGGGTCCCGTGTGGCGGTAAGTGACATCTTTCGTCATCTTGGAGGATCCCCTTCTCTCCCCCCCAACATTTCCCTCTCTCTCCCTCTTCCCCCCTCCCCTTGCCCCCAGGATCTTGCTGTGTTGGCCGGGCTGGGCTCCAACTCCTGGGCTCAAGCATTCCTCTCGCCTTGGCCTCCCCACGTGTTGACATGACAGGCGTGAGCCACCGCTGGCCAAAACCAGGTCTTCGCTGATAAGTTTTGCCTCTTCCAACTATGGCTTGAGTTTGCCACACTCAGTGTTTAGAGCAGTAGATGTTGGAAAGAGATTTAAAATCATCGTAGATGAAGGGAATTTTTACTTGTAGCACTTGTAACTTAAGGAAAGCTAGTGGACTAGGAGAAAATTCAGATGCTAGTATGTGGGTATATGTTTTTCAAAATTCAATCTATCACTAGTATGTTGGATAACTATGTAATTGTCTTATAGTGCTTTCAACAAAAAAAAAATCTTTGCATTCCGACAACGTGGGTGATAGAACAGCGTCATAAATTAGAAAAATGTACACAGATGAAATTTTTCCATAGAAAAATTTCTGGACATAGAAGAGTTGGAAAAAAACTTGAAAAGTTAAAGGGCCAAACTAAGCTGGCCGACCACAAGGTTAACACTACCAAGATGGAAAATTTAGGAAGCAAATTTATATGATAAAATTTTAGAAGAATCATTATTTAGAATAAGATTAGAACAAGTGGAAGAATAAGTTAAAATGCCATGTGTATACATATATAGCCAAAAGGTGGAAACAACTTCCAATTTCATCAGTGGATTCATAAATAAAGTGTGTTGTATTTATATTATGGAATATTATTCTACCGTAAGAGGAAGCTGAGGCTCGGAAAGATTAAATGGCTTCTCACAGGCCCAGACTTGAATCACGACTGTGTGGAAGGTGTGAAGGGCACTGGCTGGGGCCTTGGGTTGTCCCAGAATGTGCAGGTGAATCAGCAGCAAGCGGGCCGGTGGGCAGGGCTTAGTCAGTGGCTGCACCTGCTGCTGGCAGGGCCAGGCTCCCGCTTCCCATGGTGCTTCCTGCAGACGGAATCTGTGGGTCTCCCCCAAGGTTCTGGCAGGTGCCGTTGCAATCCCTCTCACTGTGGAGGGAAGCTTCCAGGTCCACAGCCACCCGAGTGATTTCCTCAGGTAGCCATGAGGCCGCCTCTCTTTGCCACTCATGGTTTTGTGACCTAGCTACTTGGTTTGCTTTTGAGATTCACATGCGCAGCTTTGTCTGGCCTGGTCTGTTGGTTGGTCGATGTGCTTCTGGTCATAGGGGACAGAAACAGCATGAAGTCGGTCAAGGTGGAGGGTGCCATGGCCAGATCCCAGGAGGCCTTGCTTCCCAGTGCCTTCCTCATCTCTGCCATGGCCACATGCTCTCTTGTCTGCCAGGCTGCCACCTTCCCATGGCTGTGGCTTTTGCAGGTCACTTTCCAGCCATCACACGAAGGCCTGAGGGCGAGTGAGCCCCATGCCCTTCAGAGAGTCACGGGGAGTAGGGGCCTGTGGAGTGGGCCCGGGAGGCCAAGGCAGCACCGGGTGGATGAGTCTCCAGCCCTCGACCTTCACTGGTGTGCAGGGCCCAGTGTGGTGGGCAGTGGCATGGTCTGCTCACTGCACTGGGCACTGTGCCAGCCCTGTGGTCCTGGGCCCCGAGGCTGGCGTTGTGACAAGATGGCCAGTTGCGATGGAGCAGACAGGTTGGAGCAGATGGGGATGCGAGCTGCTGTCCAGAGAAGGGCGGGGACAGGGTGGGGCTGGAGGCCAGTGAGGAGGCAAGTGGTAGGGTCACGTGCCACATGCCGGGGCAGTGCAGGCGCGTCCCTCTTGTGACTTCCTGCAGAGTCTCAGTGCAGACCAGAGAAGGCCCGATGCAGGCGGGAGGCCGAGGGCCCTGCCATGACCCACCGTGGGCCTCGCCCGACCAGGTCCACAGGCGTGCCCCACTCGCAGCTGGGCCTCAGCAGCCCAGCGGGAAGCAACTCTGCCCTGATGGAGTGGGCATCTCCTGGCTACCCAGGTTTTTAGGAGTTCGCTGTTGGATGTGGGAATGCCTGTTGTTGCTGACTTTGCCTGCGGAGAAGCAGAGTGAAACTTGCACGATCCATTTATCTAGGCAGTGCTCACAGGACTGTTAGAAAGTGAGCGGAGCTTCTTCTTCAAGAAAACACCAAATGGCGGATGACGCCAGTGCAAGGGGAGTGCCTGGAGGCTCTGGGAACCCCGGAATGGGAAGCCATGGTGGCCTACATAGAGGTTTTGGCAGCGGCCTGTGGTGCCGAGGTTGGGGGTGCAACCATGGAGCTTGCAGAGGCAAGACTGAGGACAAAGAGTGGATCCCCATCCCCAAGCTGGGCTTCCTGGTCGAGGACATGGAGATCAAGTTGCTGGAGGAGATCTCTTTCTTTTTCCTGCCCGTCAAGGAGTCTGAGATCATCGGGTTCTTCCTCAGTACATCTCTGAAGGTTGAGGTTTTGCAGATCATGCTCGTGCAAAAGCAGACCCACACTGGCCAGCGAACCAGGTTCAAGGTGTTTGTTGCCACTGGGATCTACAGTGGCCACATC
>NW_007249838.1:260760-267681 GCF_000164805.1 Carlito syrichta | reverse complement strand
CTTCGCCGCGCAGCAGCGTTCCGCAAAGGCTGTGCCCCCAACGCGCCCCAGAGGTAGCCGAGTGAACGAATGAGCGAGCGAATGAACGAGGGCTCCGAGTCGAGCCTCTGTGCCGCCCCTGGAGTAGAGAGGTGCTTATCCCCCTCCTTCCCATGCCTTCCGGGGCCCCCGTGGCAGTTGGAAGAGAGAGGACTTGGGAAGATGACTCGTCCCAGGTCATGTCTCCTCCCGCGACCCGTGTCCTTGCCCCAGTCCTGGGTGGGTTAGCGGGCAGGTGGGAGGAGCCGCGTGGGCCGCTGCCAAGGCCAGGGCACAGGCGGAAGCGGCGGGAGGTAGCCCGCCCGTCCGGGCTGGCCCCTGCCCGGACTGAGCTCTGCGACTGTGGAAGGCGGATGGGACGGCGCCCGAGGGAAGAGGCGCGTCCGCTTCCACGCAGACGCGGGCACCCCGCGCCCTGCTTCCTCCGAACCTCCGCCCGGCAGCAGCCATTCCAAAGGGTCCTCGACGCCTGGGGGGCGGGACCCTGATGTCACTGAGCTCTGAGAGCCCACTACCGTCCGACCAGCCCGTCCATCCTTTCCAGAAGAAGCCGAGCTTGGGAAAGGCTGGGAATGGCACGGGAGGGTGGGGGGCGGGGGCGCTCTGGAATGGCCTCGTGGACCTCCCCTTTTAGGAGAGGCTGGTCAGGAGGCCATTTTCTTGAGCTCTGGCGGGAAGAAGCGAGAGTCTGTGGCCGTTTGCTGATGACCACCGCAGGATACAGCAAAATGGAGAAGCTTGGAGCCTCTAAAACACAGACCCATTTCAGTTCTACTGTAAATGCTGGTAGCGTTACGTTTTAAAGTAATCAGAGCAAACATTTTGATATCTACTAAGGACATCACAGATGCTTGCGTGCAAGAATGAAAGACAGACGAGGCCCCATGATGAGTAATCTAACAGTATAAACATCTAAAAATACACAACACTCGCCAGTGCTTTAAGCAGTAGTAGGGCTTGTGGGGGGTAGGGGAGTGTGGGGGGAGAAGCTGGAGAGACCTGTTCTCCATGCAGCTTCAGCTTCCTTGCTGAGAAAGGGGCCGGCCTGGGGGCAGGGTTCACACCAAGCTCTAGGCCTCCTGTGATGAGCCAGTTAAAGGCTCTGTGTCCTGGGGGCTGGAGGCCTCTGTTAGCGATCTGGGCTGCTGTCCCCGAGTGCTCGTGTATCCAGAGTGTTGGGACATCACCTGCTTCCCAGGGAGTCACCCTTCTGCCGGGAGCCAGTCCTCCCCTCATGGCTAGGGAGGTGGCGGTGACGGTGATGGTGACGGAGGCTCCCGGGGCTTGCTCCACAGTGCTGTGATGAGACCGGGCTGGTCTCTGTGGGTGGTGTGGGTTTCCCTGGCAATGAAGCCTCCCGTCCCTGTGGGTGTGGGTCTCTTGGCCTCGTTCTCAGTGGAGTGGCTGGCAGGAAAACGCACTTCACATTTTATTAATCACTCCTACCAGCCTCAGTGTGAAGCAATACCCGGGAAAGCTTGTGCTGAATTTGGAAGAGAGCCTTGTAGCGTTGTGCAGGAAAGCAGTGCTTTCCTAGCCAACTGCATATGGATAGGGGCCCTCTCCCCAGTGTGGCGGGCGGGAGAGTAATCCTCCATGAAATGTGAAGTCAGACGATGCCCTGTGCACTGTTGGTGAGGCCCGTGTTCTTTTGTGAGGGAGGAGACGGCAT
Source organism: Carlito syrichta (assembly GCF_000164805.1). Taxonomy (NCBI): domain Eukaryota; kingdom Metazoa; phylum Chordata; class Mammalia; order Primates; family Tarsiidae; genus Carlito; species Carlito syrichta. The sequence goes on along the minus strand of NW_007249838.1, from coordinate 265,970 downwards.
AGTGTTTGCTGTTTAGCGTCTGGCGTCTCCTGAACTTGGCTTACCACTGAAGCAGGTGTGTTCCCAGGGGTGCTTGGGAGGAGGCTGGTACCCTGACTGCAGCAGAGGGAAACCCTGAGTTAAGAGCTCGTGATGGGATTTCCACACGCCATGGCGAACATGCAGTAACCAGCCGGAGATCTGGCCACATCCTCGAGGGCGCTCGCTGTGTCCTGACTGTTGAGACTTCAGAATCCCATTTTCCCGAGACCAGAGGTCTGGGAACGATCTGTCAGATATCTATAGCACCAGAGGGCCACTAAACATCAGAAGTGACAACTCCAACCGAGATGAGAACACCAGGGTCCTTGGGAGTTAGGAAAATGGGGCTCTCTGGAGATGGGGTTCAGGTGTGATTTTGGAGTCCCAGCGGGACTTTTATCTCACGCACAATTGCTGCGGCCCTGGATGGTTGGCTTATCGCGCCTGGTCTCGATTTCCCTCGTCTGTTAGAATGCATTGTGAGGATTATACCCTCATGGGCTTGTCATGAAGCCTCAGTCCAGGCCTGACGGATGCTAAGCCCTTTGTGAGTGGCGGCTGTTGTCATTGAGGGAGAGAGTCTGAGTTTTAGGATCCTATTCTCTAAAGAAGCGGGGCAGAAATCAATGTCTGAAGGGTGCCTCAGCGCGGGAGTCTGGGCTCGGGTTGGCAGGCTGACAGCGCACCCAGGCCCTGGTGGGAGGACTTGCTGGGACCTGCTGGGAGGATATTGTCTCTGTGACCGAAGTCAGCAAACGTCGTCTCCCCTGAAGGCGAGCTCGTCTCTTTCCCGCAAGGACATGCACGATACAGTCTTGGGCCTGCGTTTCCCTGTGGACACGGTCGGGAGGGCACGCGTGAGGCCCTGGCCCGGTGGGCCTGGCGGCTGGACCCCGTCTCATGCCCACCCCTCGCCCGCAGATGCTGGCTATGAGTTCGACATCTGCTTCACCTCCGTGCAGAAGCGAGCCATCCGCACGCTCTGGACGGTGCTGGACGCCATCGACCAGATGTGGCTGCCCGTCGTGAGGACGTGGCGCCTCAATGAGCGCCACTACGGGGGGCTGACGGGCCTCAACAAGGCCGAGACCGCCGCCAAGCACGGGGAGGCGCAGGTGAAGATCTGGAGGCGTTCCTACGACGTGCCGCCGCCGCCCATGGAGCCCGACCACCCCTTCTACGGCAACATCAGCAAGGTGCGCCCCTCCGGCGTCTGCTAGTGTCTGGGCTCACGGGGCCTGGGACACAGGACCCAGTAGGTCACTGGGACCCTCCATTCTCCAGGGTGCCTTTCCCTTGGTAGGAGAGTCAGGTGATGGCTCTTGTTTATCTAAGAATTCTCTCCTTTTTTATGTCTCCAGCACCTTATTGATTGAGTTGAGGTCTCCTCTGTCACCCAGACACAGTCATGACTCACTGCAGCCTTGACTTCCCGGGCTCAGGCAATCCTCCTGCCTCCGCTCTCTGTAGCTTGGGCTACAGCCACGTGTTGCCGTGCCTAGCTAAGTTTTTAATTTTTTTGTAGAGATGAGGTCTTGCTATGTTGCCCAGACTGGTCCCTAGATGCAAGCGACCCTTCCACCTCAGTCTCTGAAAGTGCTGAGGCTACACGCATGAGCCACCATGCCTGGCCCATTGCCATGTTTTATAAAACCCAAGCTTAAAACCCCCAGACCAACTGCAGGTTGACCTGAGTTGGAAGATGGGTGTGGTGGCTCATGCCTGTAACCCCAGCACGGAAGGTGGAGGTGAGAGGATTACCTGAGCTCAGGGGTTGGAGACCAGCCTGGGCAACCTGGTGAAACCGCGTATCTACAATCACAAAAACTAGCTGGGCACAGTGGCGTGTGTCTGTAGTTCCAACTACTCGGAAGGCTGAGGCGGAAGGATCGCCGGAGCCCAGCGGGTTGAGACTGAGGTGGCCGTGAGCATGCCACTGCACTCCCCTGGGGAACAGAGTGAGACTGCGACTCACAACAGAGAGCCGGGAAGGGCCTCGTCTTACGATTTTTCTTCTCTGCCTCTTTTGACTGAGTCTTGCCGGCAGTGGGTGCTGGGGGGAGGGGCAGGAGGAGCACCTGTCTCAGGCTCGCAGCTGCATCTGGACCCCGCGAGAGCCTCAGCCTCTCCCAAAGCCTTAATCCTCTGGGAGGTGCCTGGGCGGAGTCCATACCCTTCACGGTCCTGTGACAGGCATGCCTGCTCGTGCGTGGTGACCCTGGTCTTGCTGTTTAGGACCGCAGGTACGCGGACCTCACTGAAGACCAGCTGCCCTCCTGTGAGAGTCTGAAGGACACCATTGCCAGGGCGCTGCCCTTTTGGAACGAGGAGATCGTTCCCCAGATCAAGGAGGGCAAGCGGGTGCTGATCGCGGCCCACGGCAACAGCCTCCGGGGCATCGTCAAGCACCTGGAAGGTATGTGCGGCTCTGGGGGCTCCAGGGGTGAGGCGGAGAGCCCCTGGCGGGGGCGGATCCAGTGCAGAAGAGGCTTGGCAGGGGCCGAGTGCCCTGAGAGCCCTAGAGGCGGGCTGGACGGCCTGCTGGTGGGAAAACCTGGGGTGCAGACCAGTGACTGCTGGACCCGGGAGCCTGTCAGAGACAGAACCGCCCGGCCCACTCCGGCGGGGACTTGGTCCTGTCCCCCCACATGGTTCAGATACCTGTTGAAACTGCTGATAGTAATCTTGCCTGGTCACACCTGGCACGATTCACACTCGGCTCTCACTTGCAACTTACTTACACTGCTTCCCCAGTGCCTAGGGGCCCGGCTCGTGCTGCTTTCTGGGAGCTGGACGGGCTGTGTGTGCTTGATGCGCGGTCCTGCTGCTTGGGGATCTCAGGTCCCCCTTGGGACGGGGGGCTGCGGGGCCCCCTTTCTGCGGTTTGCTGGCGGCCCTCTGAGAATCTTGTGCACCTTCCTTGCTTTTGGCTTCATGTTGGAAACAAGCACTGGGGGCCGTTCCTTGGTTCAGAACTGCTGTTAGAAAGATCAGAAGAGTGTCTGGAGGGGCGGTGTGGGCGCATGTCTCTGCGGCTGACGTGGCGGGTGTTTTCAGGTCTCTCTGAAGAGGCGATCATGGAGCTGAACCTGCCGACCGGGATCCCCATCGTCTACGAGTTGGACAAGAACCTGAAGCCCATCAAGCCCATGCAGTTCCTGGGGGACGAGGAGACCGTGCGCAAAGCCATGGAAGCCGTGGCTGCCCAGGGCAAGGTCAAGAAGTGAGGGCCCGCGGGCGACGACCACCCTGACATCTCCCTCCCCTCTCCCCCCCCCACGACCACGTCTGTTGGGTCCTGAGCTGTAGCTGCAGATGGAACCGGTGGCTCCCACTGTCCCGTTAGCCGTTGGCCTCCTGCACCCACTCCCTTCAAACGGTCTAGTTGGAACCGCACCTCCGGGCCCGCCTCTCGGTCCTGGCCGAGGGAAGCTCCTCCTGGCCACGCATGCACGGCAGCCCCTGTCTTCTGGGGACCCGCTTGAGTCGGGGAGAGGGAGGAGCCATGCCGAGGCAGGGCCAGTGAGGAGAGAGAGCCTCTGCCCCCAGGAGCCAGGCCTGTCCTCTCTCAGGGCACCGGCTGGGGCTGCAGGCATTCCAGTGCAGAAGAGTGTCACCTGCACAGCGGTTCAGAAGCAACCCTTTCCTCCCTGGCCCTAGAAGGTTGGGATCAATCCTGAAGCAGGTCTATGTGTTGCATTTACTTTTACAGAAAATAAGTATAAATAGTACAAAACAAAACCCTTCTGGGGCTTCTAGTGGCGCCCAGAACAAGCCATTCCTTGCACCAACACGGGTCCAGCTCCTTGGCCCTGAGGGGTCAAACTGTCCGCTGTGTGTCCAGTCCCTCCTCGGCCGGCGAGAGGCCTCATCACGTCCAGGTGTGTCTGTCACCGACTGGCTTCTGAATCATGTGCTAGTTGCTTGCCCCGCCTCGGGCCGTGTTCATTCTGAGCATAACTGTACTATGTCTTTGCAGATCAGTATAATAAAGGAGTGATGTGCAATATTTCTTGTGTGGTGTGTGGCCTCGTCTGGGAACTCGGTGTGTAGCTTGAGATGTCTCAGCACCCAAGCCCTTGGGTGACAGATGAGTTTTAGGATAGCCAGTCACAGCGTCACACAATTCTAGTCCCTAACTCTATGCCCACGTTTTCCATCTGGGCCTGGAGAGCTAAGGGGTGGGCCAGCCTTCCTGGCAAGTGCTCCATTCATGGTGCCCCTGCAGCTCCTGGTTACTGAAACTGTTTTCTCTTACGAGAGTAAGGAAGGGCTTCTTTGCCATGTTGTTTTGAGTACATTTCACGGTTGCCCAGGCTGGAGTGCAATGGCACGCTCACAGCCACCGCAGCCTCGACCTGCCGGGCTCTGGCGATCCTTCCGCCTCAGCCTTCCGAGTAGCTGGAACTACAGGTGCACGCTACCCTGCTTGGCTTATTTTTTGATTTATTGTAGAGATGAGGGCTTGCCAAGTTCCCCAGGCTGGTCTCAAACCCCTGAGCTCAGGCAACCTTCTCACTTTGGCCTCCCAAAGTGCTGGGATTATAGGTTTGAGGCACCGCACCTGGCCACCACGGTTTTTTTAACTTTTTTTTTTTTTGAGTCAAGCTATTACCCAGGATGGAGAGCAGTGGCATGACATGGTTCACCGAGCCTGGACCTCGGCTCAGGCGACCCTTCCACCACAGCCTCCCGAGTAGCTGGACTACAGGTGCACCCCACTATGTGTGGCTAATTTTTTAAAATTTTGTGTAAAGTCGGGGTTTTGCTATGTTGCCCACATTGGTCTTGAACTCTTGGGCTCAGGCAATCTTTCCGCCTCAGCCCCCCAGAGTGTTGAGCACACCACACCTGGCCTTAAAAGCTTTTCTTTTTGAGTAGGGAGACTCACTCTGCCACCCAGACTGGAGTACAATGGCACGCTCATGGCCACTGCAGCCTTGACCTTCTGGACTCAAGAACTCCTTCCACCTCAGCCGCCCGAGTAGCTAGGACTACAGGCCGCCACTGCTATGCCTGGCAAAATTTTTTGATTTTTGTAGAGATGAGGTCTTGCTATGTTGTCCTGGCTGGTTTCTAACTCCTGGCCTCAAGCAATCCTACCTCAGCCTTCCAAGGTGCAGGGATTGTAAGTGTGAGCCATAGCTGGGCTTGGTGGCTCAGCCTGTAATCCCGCGCCTTTGGGAGGC
>NW_007249838.1:259653-260624 GCF_000164805.1 Carlito syrichta | reverse complement strand
AGCCCAGCAGGTCGAGGCTGCGATGGCCGGGAGTGGCCACTGCACTCCAGTCTGGGCGACGGAGTGAGATTCCAACTAAAAAAATAAAAAAATAAAAAGTGTGAGCCACCACACCTGGCCCTAAAAAAGCCTTTTTCTTTTTTTTTTGAGTTGGAGTCTCATTCTTCGTTGCCCAGGTTGGAGTGCAATGGCACGCTCACGGCCACCCCAGCCTCGACCTGCTGGGCTCAGGCCATCCTTCCGACTCAGTCTCCCAAGTAGCTGTAACTATAGTGTGTACCGCCACACTCGGCTAGTCGGTTTTTGATTCATTGTAGAGATGTCTTGCCATGTTGCCCAGGCTGGTCTCGAAACTGTGGGCTTAGGCAGTCCTCTTGCCTCTGCCTCCCAAAGTGCTGGGATGACAGGCTTGAGCCACCACACCTGGCGAGCTTGTTTTGATCTGTGACTGGCGGCCTGGCTCTAATGAATGAGGTCGGTCAGATTTCTCTCCCAAGAAACCAGCGGGAAAGGAGCGACACCGCATGGGGAGACGACAGGAAAGGCCGAGGCAATGCCCCTCCGGGCCTGGACACAGGCAGAAAAGAGCCAGCGAGACGAGGCCGGGCTGGCAGAGGAGCCTCCGTGCCTGACGGTTTCCAGGTCTCCCGGGCCACACCTGTGCTGTCCTGGGGTCACCGTGACTCCACATCCTGGCGACACTCGCACTTACAGCAGTCCAGTCTTTGCTCCTCGCAACGAGGAGTCCTGACTAGAGTGCCTGCCTCATGGCAGGAAGGTCACAGCGCCAGCGCCATCCACCAGCAACACTGGGAGATCAGACTGGGCACGGGACTCCCACCTGTAATCCCAGGACACTGGGAGACCATAGTGGGAGGTCACTTGAGGTCAGGGGCTCAACACCAGCCTGGGCAATAGAGTTGAGACCCTGTCTCTGCAAAAGATTAAAAATAACTTTAAAAAAGGGGGGG
>NW_007249838.1:250970-258948 GCF_000164805.1 Carlito syrichta | reverse complement strand
GACCTGCTGGGCTCTGGCGATCCTCCCGCCTCAGCCTTCCGAGTAGCTGGAACTACAGGCACGCGCTACCATGCCTGGCTAGTTTTTGATTTATTGTAGAGGTGAAGTCTCGCCAAGTTGCCCAGGAGGGTCTTCACATTTTCACTAATCCATAAGGTACCTAAATGCGGGGGGGCCGGGGGGGTGTATCTGAAGTGCCTGACTCAGTGCCTAGTGTATAGTTGTGTACTCAATAAACAGACACAAAGCACAAAAAAAGACCGCAGTCAGTTTGTCCAGAGCTAGTGGGCACTCGACACCAGGCAAACCCAAACCCTGCTCTAAATGTCGTAACAACAACTGGATGCCTTTCCCTGCTCAAGACAACAGAAACCGGAAAATCCTTTTAGTAAAAATGTTTTATCATGGCAAAAATATGCACTTACAAAGACCGTTAGGAGGAACAGGCTATTTCCAGCTTCACACGGTTTTGTTTGCTGGTGCCTTCCAAAGAGAAGTTTTATCACTCCAGAGGATGAAATCCGCTGGCTGGTTTACAAGAAAGATGCTCCATCTACAGAGAAGTTTCTGGCAGATTTTCCTGGAGGTGGCTGCTGGCCGAGCCCAGGTATCTGAGTACAAACAAGGGCATCTTACTATCACTTTCACACTTTCCTCCTGGAAGCAGTGGGCCCCTCCACGGGTGAGGCAGGCTCCTCAGGTCTGCAGGAACTCCGGCTGTACGCGGGCGACCTTCCGGAACTCTTTGGTGTGCGTCTTGGGGCACTGCATCTCACACCAGCTGATGGGTACCATCTGCACACCTGGGAGGGAAGAGCTGCTGCTGGAGCTGGACCCGACGATCGGCCCAAGCCCCTTGTCTTTTCTCTGGGTAGGAAACTGAAGGAGCTGGCGTGATGGCTTGCTCCTGTCATCCTAGCGCTTGGGAGGCCGGGGCGAGAGGATTGTGAGCCCAGGGTTCGAGACCAACCTGGGCAACTAGGCAAAACTTCGTCTCTACAAGAAATCAAACAATTAGCCAGGTGTGGTGGCACCCGTCTGTGGTTCTAGCTACTTGGAAGGCTGAGGCGGAAGGATTGCCTGAGCCCAGCAGGTTGAGGCTGCGGTGGCCATGAGTGTGCCACTGCACTCCAGCCTGGGCGAGAGACTCCTACTCAAAAAACAAGAAAAGAAACCAGAGAGCCCCCACGCTTCCTAGTGAGCCTCACCTGAGAAAGCAGAAGCCAAGTCTATTCTGCTGCCTTAGGGAGTCTCCAGCCTCACGATTTACACAAGAATCTTTCTCACCTCAGTAGTAAGAATCTACACCCTCCTGCTCCCCGGATAAGGGAAACCAGAAAAAAAACAGACTCACCTCAAACCTCAGCTCCAGGGGGGTAAGGGCCACTCACCTGACTCGCTGTGGGCCACCACCACCCCCAGCTCGTTCTCGGCTGTGGTCAACAGGTAGTGGGACTGGGCATCGCCCAGGGAGATCTGGCCACGTGACATGGGTGAAGGAAAATGGGGCTGGGGCGGCTTCTCCCCTCACCCCCCGAGTTGTTTCTCTACTTCCATTTCTCTTCACAAGAGACCAAAGGTCTGCTGGGAATAAAGGATACCACCTTGGCCAAGACAATGTCACCTGGGCGGAAACTCTTGTAAATTTCAACCTGTCAGGAAAGAACAGGGTATCAGGGAAAGTTCCAGATCAGGTCGACAGAAACCGTTAACCCCTCGGGTGCAGCTGGCCCGTTTCTATCTCAGGGCAGAAATCGCCCTCACTTCAGTCAGTCAACACGTCTTTTTTTTTTGGAGTCAGAGTCTCACTCTGTCAACCAGGCTGGAGTGCAGTGGCATGCTCACGGCCACTGCAGCCTTAACCTTCCAAGTAGCCGGAACCACAGGAATGCACCACCACGCCTGGCTAATTTTTTGATTTTATTGTAGAGATGAGGTCTCGCCATGTTGCTCAGGCTTGTCTCAAACCCATGAGTTCAGGCAGTCATCTCACCTCCACCTCCCAAAGTGCTGGGATTAGAGGTTTGAGCCACTGTGCCTGGTTGGTCAGCAACTCTTATTGCCCAGACAGTACTATCAGATACCTGGCAGATGTAACTCAGTAACCTGCTTGGGGATCTGACTTGGACCAGAGGTCCTACAGGTGTCTCTGGAAGGGCCCAGAGTGAGCCTGAGGGAAAAGCAACAGATAAATGCAGGCTTCTAAGACAAAGAATAAACTTGCCCTGCTCTGGTCAACAGGGGAACAAAAACCAATGGGACAGGAGAGGGTCAGGGAGGGCAAGGCCACATTTTGTGGCAGGAAACTTGTTAAACTTCGTTGAGTTCCACAATCCCACGGACCTCTGAAATTCACTGGGTTGATACTTTTAAAGGACTGAGATTCCTAAAGCCATTAAAAAAAAAAAAAAACCAAACCAACCAACAACCTTGTCTTTTTCAGTTGCTCGGACATCTTCCTTGCTGTAAAAAAAGAATTAAGAGAAAGATTCATTATCTGTGAGAATGACTTTACGCTGCAGATTCCTAGCAGACAAAGTGCTGCCAGGACAGAACAAGTCATAACTGGGACCCAGCTGCCACCCGGAGGAGGGTGGAGAAGCATCCTCAGATCACTGGCTGGGCATGGCAGCTTGCACTGAAAATCCCAGGACTTTGGGAGGCTGAGGCAGGAGGACTGCTTGAGTCCAGGACTTGCAGACTAGCCTGGGCAACATTGTGAGACGTCTCTACAATAAATAAAAAAAATTAGCTGGGCATGGTGATGCATACCTATAGTCTCAGCTACTCAGGAAGCTGAGATGGAAGGATCACCTGAGTCCAGGAGGTTGAGGTTTTGGTGAACCATGACCATGCCACTGCACTCCAGCTTGGGATACAGAGTGTGACCCCGAATCAAAACAAAAAAACAAAACCCCCAAAACCAAGGAAGTATAAAGAGCCTGAGCAGAGCACCAGAGACCCATATTGAATCCTGAGGCTGGAAAGGGCTTCAAAAGTTAAATCATTTGGCTTGCAAGAGTTGTTTGTCTTTTCTCAAAGAATCCACAAAGAAAAAAAAAATTCTATCATTTCACTTACAAACCTTTTCAATGTCTTATAACTTTTGGGTATAACGCATATAAAATTCAAGAGAAAAAGACACTTTCCCAAGCACCTTCTACTTTGGTCTGAATCATACTGATACCGCTAATCTTTGGTTTCATTCAAGTCTTTTTGCTGTCTTTTTATTATTATTACTTTTGAGTAGGAGTCTCACTCTGCAGCCTAGGCTGGAGAGCAGTGGCACACTCACGGCCACCACAGCCTCAACCTGCTGGGCTTCGGAGACCTTCTTCCTCCTCCTTCCAAGTAGCTGGAACTACAGGTGCACGCCACCATGCCTGGCTAATTTTTTGATCTATTGTAGAGTCAAGGTTTCACCAAGTTGCCCAAACTGGTCTCAAACCCCTGGGCTCCGGAAATCCTCTCGCCTCTGCCTCCCAAAGTGCTGGGATTACAGGTGTGAGCCACCATGCCTGGCCTTGTTTCTTTTTGCACCCTTTATTATTAATGTTTTCCTTTTGTCTGAGACCATCTGACCTTTTCTTTGGATACCACTGGGAGAGAATCAAAGCACAACGAAGAGAGAGGAAGGGGCAGCAGCTGGAACTGGAAATGTTCCTAAACATTCCAGGCTCCCGTCTGTCCTAATCCCACTCCAGGGGCAGAGGCAGGTGTAGGACAAGGATGCCGCTTACCGAATAGTTCCTCGAAAAGAGTTCTTGAGCGGTGTGGACCCCACGTATAGGATATGAACTTTGGCAAAGCGTGAATTGATGCTGGAGACCTGTGGGACCAAGAAGGACCAGCAGCAGAGCGTGAGCAGCAGTCAGCTAGAGGAGGCAGCGAGAAACCCAATGACTAGGACTTTGGTTCAAGCAAGCCTACTAAGTGAGGGATTTAAAGCAAGAAGCCGCCTACTTAGCTCTGCAAAGTGACACCTGCAAAGGCCAACGAGAGCCACTCCAGCCACCTGACCCAGTTACTGTGGGAATTAAATGAGATAATAAGGCACAGACTTAAAAAACTCTTCTTACAGCATGGCCTTCAGAGTGAGATTTTATGTTAGTACTGAAGTCTAACATAAATAGGCACTGGGCATGGCTGCAAATCTAGGCTTCACAGATCTTACTAAGAGGCCTGTAGAGTGAGTGGAATTTTTTTTTTTTTGAGTTGGAGTCTCACTCTGTCACCCAGGCTGGAGTGTAGTGGCACGCTCAGGACCACCGCAGCCTCAACCTACTGGGCTTAGGCGATCCTTCTGCCTCAGCCTTGTAAGTAGCTGGAACCACACGCATGTGCCACCATGCCTAGCTACTTTTATTTATTTATTTATTGTAGGCGAGGTCTCGCCATGTTGCTCAGGCTGGTCTCAAACTCCTGAGCTCAGGCAATCCTCTGGCCTCTGCCTCCCAAAGTGCTGGGATTACAGGCTTGAGCCACCATCCCTGACTGAATTTTCTTTGAGTTGGAGTCTCCCTCTGTCGCCCTGGCTGGAGTGCAGTGGCATGCTCACAGCCAGTGCAGCCCCAACCTGCTGGGCTCAGGCGATCCTTCCACCTCAGCCTTCCAAATAGCTGGAACTACAGGCATGTACCATCACGCCCAGCTAATTTTTTGATTTACTGTAGAGATGAAGTCTCGACAAATTGCCCAGGCTGGTCTTGAACTCCTGGGCTCAGGCAATCCTCTCGCCTCGGCCTCCCAAAGTGCTGGGATTACAGGTATGAGCCACTGTGCCTGGGTGGGAAATAACTTTTTAATATCATTTAATTTAAATTTAAGTACCTATAGGTGGCTGTAGCTATAATACCTCAGTTCTAGCATGAGCATGAATTCAGCACTGAATGGGTGTCCTGAGCACAGAGGTTAGGACCAACATACCTTACAGGTTACAACTGCTCCTACATCTGGCAGTAATTGGGACTCTGTTTCTCTCATCACAGACACCACAGGAAGCTACAGAGAAAACAATAAGAAAAAAAAAGAAAAAGAATAAGAAGAAATGAATGTCCTGGCTAAGCCTTGAGTCAAGGTACTTGTGGCTTGAGAGTAATATAAGACTCCTTGGTACACAGCTAAGGTCATAAGGGCAGGTAGGGTATAGATTCATTCATATCCCTGAGAAGGCGGCCTTAGGAATTTTAGAAAACAGGGACCAAGTGTGGTGGCTTGTGCCTGTAATCCCAGCACTTTGGGAGGCCAGGACTGGAAGATGGTTTGAAGCCAGCAGTTTGAGGTTAGCCTGGGCAAGAAAGTGAGACCCCATCTCTACAGATATATATATATATATATATATATATATATATATCACACACACACACAATTTGAGTTGGAGTCTCACTCTGTCGCCCAGACTGGAGTGCAGTGGCGTACTCACAGTCACCACAGTCTTGACCTGCTAGGCCCAGATGATGCTTCTGCCTCAGGCGTGCAATGCCATGCTGAGCTAATTTCTTGATTTACTGTAGAGACGAAGTCTTGCAAAGTTGCCCAGGTTAGTCTCGATCCCTGGGCCTAGGCAATCCTCTTCCCCTGGCTCCCAAAATGCTGGGATTATAGGCATGAGCCACTGTGCCCGACTTTCTACAAATATTACTTTTTAAAAATTAGGTGGGAGTGGTGGCACATGACTGTAATCCTAGCTACTTGGGAGGTTGAGGTGGGAGGACGGCTTGAGCCCAGGAGTTCAAGGCTGCAGTGAGCTATGATCGTGCCACTACATTTCAGTCTGGGTAACACAGTGAGACCTATCTCAACACAAAAAAATTTAGAAAATAGGAGGACCAAGGGTCACAGAAAAAAGGCTGCTAGAAGATGTAATCTAACCATTCCAGGTGAGTTCTAAGTTTTTTGGTGATTCTCTCTGAATTTCTTGGTATACAACCATATTGCCTGTAAGCATGGATAATTTGACTCTTTCCTCCAAAGTCATACTGTCTCTGTTTCTCATTTTATTTCACAGGCTGGAACTTCCAAGTAAGTGTTATATAACCATGGCCATACTTGTAGTCTTCTATTTTAAGGAAATTCTTGCAGAGTTTTGTCTTTGAGCACGGTACTGGCTATTGGTGCGAGAGATATTTGGAGGCTCATCTTTGATCAGTCTTTCCCTTGCTCACGATGCTTCAGCTCCCCTGGCCTTCGTTCAGTTTCCCCAACATACTAAATCTTCCCACTTTAGGATGTCTCTTCAATCTGCTCTTCTTTCTGCAGAACTGTGCTCTTTCCTCCCACCCAACGCTTACTTAGTCTCTAGATGATGATTCAGCTTAAATGTCACTTCTGCTGACTAGGGTGGGTTTGCCTGTTACATTCTCATGGCACCCTGCAATAGTCTTTCAAAGCAGCAGTCACATTTGGAGCCATACACTCATTTGAGCGTTTGTTTACGGTTTGCGTCTGTACCCCTTGATAGCAGAAACCGAGTGTATTTGACTTGTTACTACACCTCAGAGGTCAGCAGTGTGCTTGACACATGAAAATGCCCAAGCGAATCTATGAAATGAACACACCCCGGACTGTTAAAGACATTCCCAAGAATAGTTGCATAAAAGCTCTTCATTTTACAGATGAGGAAGAACAAGCAGCTTAAGTTACTTACCCAAAGCTGAATCAAGGTCTAGTTAGCTAGAACTTAAGTTCTTTCTATTGTGCTACCTGTCTTTAAGCTGCCACTTCGAAGACTGCTTATCTGATCCTGAGCTAATCCTCGGCCAACCTCGGGACAAGAAAGGATAATATTACTCAGGCCATCCACAAACATGCACTGAGCAGCTGCCTTGTGCTAGATGTTGATGACACAGTGGTGGGCCAACATTCATGGAACTTAGAGTCAAGCAGGGGAAGAGTCTGGTGGGAAATAAAAAAACTGACTGTTGAATTGCCCGGAAGAAAAGAATGGCGTTCTTTGTGCCTGTTTAACGGAACAAAAACCACACCACTCCTCTCCTCAGCTAGCGGTCCAGAAGGGCTTCTCTGCGTGACGCTCGAGTGGCTACCTGAAGGAGGCAGGAATTCAACAGGCCAAGGGCAGGAGCGTGTTCCAGACGGATGCCATGTGTGCAAAGGCTCCGCGGCGGGAGAGCTTGGCCATTAGCGACCCTGAAGAAGCCAGGCTGACTAAGCTGCTGCCAGCTGGGGTGGAGATACCGGAGCCAGATAAAGCCGGAGAAGCAGGCGAGGTTCAGATGGGGATGCAGCTCCCTGCTGCTTCTGTCCCAGCCTCCCTCCCTCAGTGTCAGCAGCACAACCGAGAGAGAGCAGCCCGACCAGCGCGGGGCGGGCACGTGTGCGGCGGCAGCGGTGGCGGCGACCACGGCTGGAAGAGACAGACCAAATCCTTCTACCCAGCGGACAGCGGAGACGCGTCCGCAGCGCCGGTCTCTAAGGGCGGAGACTCGGGGCGGCCCAGGGGAAAGACAGACAGAAGGGACCGGGCGCGGCTCCTTTACCGCGCCGTTCTCGCTGCTCTTCGTCAGGCAGCCCGCGAGCGACGAGAAGATGTAGCCGTGCCGGGTGTAGGTGCCGCTGCCCGGGGCGCCCTCCTCCAGGTTACACAGACGCTCGCCTGCAGAAGAGGCGCCACATCAGCCGCGGGGCCCCAGGAGCTCCCGGCCGTCCCAGCCTCCCCGCTCCCGTCCCTGGCCTGCGCGCTGCCCGGGAAGCGCTCACTCACCGGGGATGCAGTATCTCACGGGTGGTGCCATGACGGCCCCGTCCCGGAAGCCGGATGGGAACGAGCCGGCTTCTCATTGGCCAAGCGCCGGCGGCCTTCCGCAGTAAGGCACGTGCCGATTGGCCCGCTGCGTCTCGTGACCGCGGCGCGCCTCCTCGCGGCTAAACTCCATTTCCCAGGCGACCCCGGGGCCCGCCCGGGGGCGGAGCCTCGGGGCTCCCGCTGACGCCTGCGCCCGTGGCCGAGGATGGGCTGGCG
>NW_007249838.1:248939-250652 GCF_000164805.1 Carlito syrichta | reverse complement strand
CCGGGCTTGGCTCGTCCAAAGTCTCGAAGGCAGTTTCAGAGAGAGCCACACTCTGCGCGCCCCTTGCCGTGCGCCCGCGCCGCCCTCCCGGAGAGATGCAGCCTTTTCCCGTTTTTTGTCACTGCAGCTTCCAGCCCTGCGGTCGGTCGGATCCTCCTTTTTGTCGTTTTTTCCCCAATCAGCGCTCTCAGGTTGGAAAAGCGGAGCCCGGGTTGTGTGGGCGCCTCTTCAAAAGATGAGGAGCCCCATGAAAGAGTTGCTGCTGTTTTTTTTCCCCTTGGTATGTTAGCCCAGAAGGGAGACAAGTCTGCACGGGCGTGATACGCTCCGCTTTGCCGGTGTCTGACGTCCCCTGCTTGAGATTGCAGACATCCCGGAAGCAGCGTCTTTGCCACGACTTTGATCTCAGTTCGTCTGACTTCTGGTGGCTTTGCCATCTCCCCTTGCCCTTCTTCCCTCCCTCCTTCCCCCCCACCTTGGGTTTTCCCTTGGCAGACAGATGCCGACTTAGAGCCTTGGGAACAGGGTGGCCTGCAGAGCCCTCTGGTCTGGTGGTAGGTGACCGCTATGAGCCCCATGCCGGTGGCCACTACTGATGGCTGGAAGCTCAGGCCTTGTGCTTGGGGTGATAGTGAAACTGCCTCGCTCTGTTTCCTCCTCTGTGCACTGAGGTAATCCCCCTCCCCACCCCACCCACCTTTTTGGATTTTGCTTTATCTCAGTGTCCCAACTCGAAACTTTTGCATGTCCTGTGGTGGCCCCATGTTATGTCTTTTTCCTGGCATCTCCGCACCTCACATTCCCCGCTAGCTGGAGGGGAGCGGGCCTGGCTTCAGACTTTGTTCACCCACATCTGATCTGTATCTGTGCATCTGCAAGCTTTCTGTTCACATGTTGGGCTGATTTCTGGTTGGGCTTGTTTCTAAAATGACTTCTAGCTCCTAAGTACTACTATTCTAATAGTTTCTGTTTCTCAGGACAGGTGATAGTTGCGGGCACTAATTTAGTCATGTCACATTGGCAGGAGTGTCCTTGCTGGTATGTATAGGCTAGATAGACATCTAGCCTTTCCACTGCTAGCCTTTCCACTGCTACATCCCTCCAGGTCATTCATTCAACAAGTATTTATCGAGTACTTCCATGAGCCAGGTACTGTCCTAAGTGCCTCAAAAACATCTTATTTATACTTACCAAGTACAGTTGACCTCCGTATCCATGGGGTCCACATTCTCAGGTTCAACCCACCCAGGTTGAAAATATTCCAGGGAAAAACAATAAGAACAGTAAAAATAATATAAAAACAATACAGTAAGTCCTCATTTAACATCAATAGGGTCTTTTTTTTTTGAGTTGGAGTCTCACTCTCACCCAGGCTGGAGTGCAGTGGCACGCTCACGGCCACCTCAGCCTGGACCTGCTGGGCTCAGGTGATACTGCCTGGCACCTCAGCCTTCCAAGTAGCTGGAACTACAGGCATGCGCCACCACGCCTGGCTAACTTATTTTTTTTTTATTGTAGAGACGCAGTCTCACCAAGTTGCCCAGGCTGTTCTGGAACATCTGGGCTCAGGCAATCCTCTTGACTCAGCCTCCCAAAGTGATGGGATTACAGGCTTGGGCCACTGTGCCTGGCCATTGACAGGCTCTTAACGAATGTGTATCTAGCTGGGCTCGGTGGCTCAGCCTGTAATCCCGCGCCTTCGGGAGGCTGAGG
>NW_007249838.1:248070-248919 GCF_000164805.1 Carlito syrichta | reverse complement strand
AAAAAAAAAAAAAAAAAAAAAAAAAGAATGTGTAACGAGACTGGTTTTTTTCTCATTAATGTTATGATATTACTCAAGGACTTGACATTATTCAAGTATGTCATGTCATTTCTCTCAAAGTTGCCGTTTTCAAGAACCTATGGGCAAAATTGTGGAGACTTACTGTTCAGTATAACAATTTTTTTTTTTGAGTCGGTGTGAGGTGGCATGTGATTCGAGTTTATTACAAATGTACCAGATTCGTGTGCCATTGCTGTCAACGATACTTCAGCAGATAGGAAACTCCACCCGCCCCAGTAAGGGATGATGGTGGTGTGGACAGTGCACAAGTCACCTGGATGTGGTCGGGGTATCGAATTTCTCCCACTCATATATATGATGGCGAGTGTCTGCTATTTTGAACATTCATGCTTCAAGCTGAATCCTGGTTCCAACAATAAGAGTCCATGGCCTAGGAGGTGGAAGCTGGAGCTTCTTGTATTTTTCTCTTTTCTCCATTTCCCTATCCTGGTACCCAGTGTAGATGATTCTCCTTCTGTGGAAGGGGCTTTCTTCTTTCTTTGTGTGACCTTGTCTGCTGGGTGTCTTTTCGTCTTGGGGCTTGCAGGGATTGTGGAGGGAGGTAATGAAGTGATTTCTTTGAAAGCCTTTTGTAAGCCTGTAATCCTAGCACTTTGGGAACTGAGGTGAGAGGATTGCCTGAGCCCAGGGGTTCGAGACCAGCCTGGGCTACTTGGCGAGACCTCATCTCTACAATAAATTAAAAAACTAGCCGGGCGTGGTGGCGCACACCTGTAGTTCCAGCTACTTGGAAGGCTGAGGCTGAAGGATTGCCTGAGCCCAGCAGGT
>NW_007249838.1:228098-248050 GCF_000164805.1 Carlito syrichta | reverse complement strand
GGGCTCGGTGGCTCAGCCTGTAATCCCGCGCCTTGGGAGGCTGAGGTGAGTGAATTGCCTGAGCCCGCAGGTTTGAGACCCGCCTGGGCAATTTGGTGAGACCTCATCTCTGCAATAAATAAAAAAAAAAAATTAGCTGGGTGTGGTAGTGCGCACCTGTAGTTGCAGCTACTTGGAAGGCTGAGGCGGAAGGATTGCTGGAGCCCAGCAGGTCGAGGCTGCGGTGGCCCAGAGTGCCCACTGCACTCCAGTCTGGGCGACACAGTGAGGCTCCAACTCAAAAAAAAAAAGAAAGGCCTTTTATGCAGATGAGCTGGGGGCAAGGAGGGTGCAGCTCCAGTTACTCAGCTGAAACCCAGCAGTGCAGCCTCTCCGGTTTCCGCAGCGTTTTGAACCACCTGTTAAATAAGTCAGTGGAGTTGTCCAGGACAAAGCAGTCCTCCCTGGATCCCCGGGGGAAAAATCTGGTCATTTCTGGCAAAAGACTTGAGCCAGCAGAGTCGAGGAAACTCGAGGAGGGGTCGTGAAGACACCTGTCCCCTGTCTGGCCACTGCCCAGGCAGTCAGTGTCCTCCCAAGGTTGGAGGTTGAGGTAGAAACTGCAGGAGACACAGACTTGCAAGGGCCCGTGGCAGGGGTGTTTGGGCCAAGGGCTGCAGGTGCAGAGAGGGTTCTTGGGCGCCTGAAGAGCGTGGGGCAGGGGAGTGGCTGACGGGGGCCCTGAGGCCTTCAGGAGCCACCCGCGTGGCGGCCCCTCCTGCTTCTGGGACACCTTCCTGTGGTGGCTCCTGGAAACCTGAAGTTGTCTTGGCCACCATGTCCTAGGGGCGGGGCTGGAATTGGAGACAGAGCATCTGGTGTCACGCAGGGGAGCCAGCTGTCCTGACAGGAGACAGGGAATTCGTGCTCCCAGGTTGAGTCTGCTGGCCTGTGACGTCAGCCCAGGGAGTAGGAAGGAGTATTTTTGCCAAGATTCAAACAGCACCAGGGGACGTCTGGGTGGGGGAGGTGCGGGTGGGGTCTGCGTGCTGTGCCCTCCCTCCTGCACCTGCTGTTCCTGTGAGCAGTCACCAGGAGGTCAGTCAGCGGGCCAGGGCAGGCAGGAGCCCCTGGAGACCTCTGCTGCTGTGGCCATGGCCAGAGACGCAGCGGGCAGTCCTGTCCACACCAGACACACTCCACCCAAAAGTCTGGTGTGGACAGGACTGCCCGCTGCGTCTCTGGCCATGGCCACATAGACAGCTCCAGAGACTGCACTGGCTTGGTGCCACCTGCCTTCCCAGCATGGAGTATGGCCTTGGCCATGGCTTGCGTCTCCTTGGGTTTGCTCAGTACCTGCATGGTATCATGTCAGTATGATTTCTGCAGGCCTAGAACCTCCAGTCCCTACCTCTGCAATCTGGCTGGGACATCAGCACTGGACAGTGTGTGGAAAAGTGAAGTGACCTTCCTGCTTCCCACAGCTGGTTACTGGCTAGCTGAGTCTTAGTCTTATTCTTTTTTTGAGTCGGAGTCTCACTCTGTTGCCCAGGCTGGAGTGCAGTGGCATGCTCATGGGCACTGCAGCCTCGACCTGTTGGGCTCTGGCGATCCTTCTGCCCCAGCCTTACAAGTAGCTGGAACCATAGGTGTGCACCACCATGCCTGGCTAATTTTTTTTTTTTTTTTTGATTTATTGTAGAGATGAGGTCTCGCCAAGGTGCCTAGGCTGGTTTTGAACCTCCCGGACTCAGGCAGTCCTCTTGCCTGGGCCTCCCAAAGTGCTGGGATGACAGATGACAGGCGTGAGCCACTGTGTCCAGCCTGGGTCTCTCTTTTTTCTTTTTAGAAAGCAGGATTTATTAAGAGGACAGAAAAACTCCCACAGTGGGAGGAGACCCGAGGGGGGTGCCCCTGTCTTAAGTCTCTGCCCTGCAGGCGGGTGTCCTGGCCCGCCAGTGGCAACAGGAGGACAGGACTCAGGCTGGCTGCTCACCCCGGTGCTCTCCTAGGAGCCATGCGAGGCCAGCGGAGCCTGCTGCTGGGCCCGGCCCGCCTCTGCCTGCGCCTGCTTCTGCTCCTGGGCTACCGGCGCCGCTGCCCGCCCCTGCTCCGGGGCCTGGTGCAGCGCTGGCGCTATGGCCAGGTCTGCCTGCGCTCCCTGCTCTACAACTCCTTCGGGGGCAGTGACACCGCCGTGGACGCCGCCTTCGAGCCGGTCTACTGGCTGGTGGACAACGTGATCCGCTGGTTTGGGGTGGTGAGTGACGCCGGGAGAGCGGGAAGGGGCGTTGGGGGGACACATGCCATCAGGACCTGTCTCTGATGGACCCACCCGGTTTTGGAGGCCAGCCCCGCCCCCCCGGGAAGCTCCCGAGGTCCTCGGGGCCTGGCCGTCTGACCCCACGCGTGCCGGCAGGTGTTTGTGGTGCTGGTGATCGTGCTGACCGGCTCCATCGTGGCCATCGCCTACCTGTGTGTCCTGCCTCTCATTCTCCGAACCTACTCGGTGCCACGACTCTGCTGGCATTTCGTCTACAGTCACTGGAACCTGGTCCTCATCGTCTTCCATTACTACCAGGCCATCACCACTCCTCCCGGGTACCCCCCCCAGGTGGGTCTCCACAGGGTCACGGGGAGGGGGAGCCTGGCAGGCCGTGGAGCTGCCCGGAGCGAGGGCAGGGGCATGCCTCGGGGTCCTTTGAGGGCTGGAACTGCTGTCGCGGCCGCCGCCACCATGCTCTTCCCTTCACACAGGGCAGGAATGACATTGCCACGGTGTCCATCTGCAAGAAGTGCATTTACCCCAAGCCGGCCCGAACACACCACTGTAGCATCTGCAACAGGTGGGTCTGGGCTGCGACCCGAGGGCAGAACCTAGACCCAGGGTTGGCTGAGGCACGGATGAAGCGCCCGGCAAGTCCCGGGGTGCCCTCTCCCCTGACACCGCAGCCTTGGGGTGGTCCTGTGAGTCAGGCACTGGTTCCACGAACAGAAACAGGCTCAGAGAGACGAGAGGCCTTGCCCAGAGTCATGGCCAGCAAGGCCAGGCTGCCTTGGGCCTGTGCCCTTCCCGCTTGGCAGCATGCTGGACCTTGCAGGAAAGGGCTGGCACCGACCGCTCCCGCTCCTGGCCTGGGCCGTTGTCACTGTCACAGCCTGTGTCCCTCCTCGCAGGTGCGTGCTGAAGATGGATCACCACTGCCGTATCCTTTTGCTGTCTCCTGTCTGACCCCTTCCTTAGCTCCAGAGCACTGTGCAGGGCTGGCGGCCACTGACTCAAGGCTTCTAGAGTCATGCAGCAGAGAACACTGGGCTGTTGAGAAGTTAGTAGGTGGAGTCGTGGGGTGGCCATCTCCCGGGGAAGCAGGAGGTTCACAGGCACTCCTTGGAGCGAGGCATCGTCTAACAGCTTTCTTCTGGGTATGCCAGGCAGAGCCACGGGTCCCCTTCTGCTGTCCCGTGCAGGTGTCTGGCGAGTCCCAGCTAGGCTGAAGGACAACAGCTCCGTTTTACGGAAGGATTTCGGTTTCCCAGATTTTCTGGTGAGACTTGAGGGTCTGAAAAGCTTAGGACACTTTCAGCGTGACCTCAGGAGGCCATCCGATTTTCCCGCCTTGGGAAAACGGTTCTTGATGACTGGCAGCCTGAGGCTTCAGCAATGTCGTCACGAGCCAGAGATGCACCAGAGTGGCCTGGACACCCCTCGAGATTGCGTGCGCTCTTGTCCTTAATCCTCCTCCCACCAGCCTGGCTAAACAATTGTGTGGGCCACTATAACCACCGGTACTTCTTCTCTTTCTGCTTTTTCATGACACTGGGCTGTGTCTACTGCAGCTACGGAAGCTGGGACCTTTTCCGGGAGGCTTATGCTGCCATCGAGGTAAGCGGGCGTTAGGAGCATGGTGCTCAGCGGTGCGGAACTCTGCGATGCCAAACCTGGCCCGAAGGAGTGGGCTGGGTGCACCCCGTCCCGCAGGCCCGAGTGTAACCAGCACTGTTTTCCATCCCCTTAGAAAATGAAACAGCTCGGCAAGAACAAACTACACCCGGTTGCCAACCAGGTGGGCCGTCCCCACCCCACTGCCTCCTGCTGCTCAGGCCTGGGGCGTAGAGTTGCTCAGGCAACTGGGGCGACCTGCTGGTTTAGTTGAGGCTGGCCGGGAGGCCGCCGTAGAGCAGATCGGGAGTGTTCAGGGAGGTGTCTGCGGTGGGTAGACCGAGTGGTCCGGGGCAAGCTGGAAGGTCCTTGCGACAGCTTGCCGTCTCTCCATCAGCACTTCTCTGGGCTGAGCCAGCACGGCCCCTTGGCGGTGGCCAGAGCAGCAGGGGTCTGTGTCCGTCTTTGTGGTGGGGCTCCAGGGGACAGAGGTCAGGCTGGCCGGTCTGCTCACCCCTTGCTCCTGGCCATCTGCATCTGGACCCCCCACCTGCTGACCCCGCCTTGGGCTCCCATGACTGTGTCCCTGCTGGCCCTCTGTCCATTCAGGAGCTCATGGTTCTCCCCCCGCCCCCATCAGTCCATGCTGGGTGGGGGGATGCAGCCCCAGTGCAGGAGCTCTGGCTGCAGGCTGGCTCCCCTGGAGTCCCATGTGTGCTGTCCACTGGAAGGCCCAGGGCCAGCTCCCCCTGTGCTTCGCCATCTTGTCCAGATCCGCTTGACCCAGCGTTTGTCCATGTGAGGTGCCGCTGGGCTTGGCCCACCCATCTGGCTGCTTCCTTGATTCCCCTGTGGCTTCACCCCCGGTTTTCTGCCTGGGTGTGGATCACTTCCTGCCTGTAGGTGCTGGGGGCTCCAGTGGCAGTTGCTGGAGACCCACGGAGCAGAGGAGCCACGCTTCGCTGTTTTCTTTTTCTAGACTTACCACCAGACCCCACCACCCCCCTTCTCTTTCCGGGAAAGGGTGACTCACAAGTGTCTTGTCTACCTCTGGTTCCTGTGCAGGTAACTGATTCTCATGTTTGATAGTTTTTAGGCAGGGGCACCTTCAGGAAAACCTTTTTTAGCATCCACGTGCAGGCAGGAACCCGTCCCTGAGCGAGCAGCCACTGTTCTAACTCAGAGTCTGGTTAGAGCAAGGCCGCCCTTCCGCTCCCGGCATTTGGGGCAGGGAGCACTAAGAAGGCCAGCGTTGCTTGTTGCTAACAGACGCAAGCTCGTGCTGGGCCAAGGTAAGCGCGACTCATTTAACCCTTGTAGCACCGAGTAACGGGGGGGCGAGTCTGTGTAGAGATGAGGAAAACTGGAAGTCAGAGGGCGAGGTGACATGTTCAGTGACACATGGCGAGGAAGGGTGTCCAGCCTCTCAGCCATCTCGCTCCCGCTGCGGTGCTCTTACTGCCCTCCACTGTCTCCCAGGCGTGGGTATTTCAAAAGTACAGAACATTTAATAACCTAGACCCATCGCCCCAGCCTCCTTTCCACATAACTTACTATTTCTTGTTTTGGGTTTTTTTATTGTCAGAGCCTCACTGTCGCCCAGGCTGGAGTGCAGTGGCACGCTCACAGCCTCCGCAGCCTCAACCTGCTGGGCTCAGGCGATCCTTCAGCTCAGCCCTCCAAGTAGCTGGAACCACAGGCATGCACCACCACGTCTGGCTGATTTTTTTTTCCTTTATTGTAGAGACAAGGTCTTACCATGTGGCTCCGGCTGAGCTCAGGCAGCCCTCTTGCCTCTGCCTCCCAAAGGATTATAGGCATGAGCCACTGTGCCCGGCTTCAATTTTTCTTTTTGTAGAGACAGGGTCTCACTGTTGCCCAGGCTGGTCTCAAACTCCTGGGCTCAAGCGATCCTCCTACCTTGGCCTCGCAAGTGTTGGAATTCTAGTTGTGAGCCACTGCGCCCAGAAGATGCCTCTTCACTGATGCTCCTTACATATGCAGGGAAGAGTTCACGTAGGATGCATGCTGGGATAAGGAAGGCATAGCAGACAGCCTGGCAGCCAACCACAATCAATCAGCTCAGTTTCAGACTCACTTCCTCCAGCCCGCCCCACGCGTCTTTGCCCTCTTTTCTTAGCTCTGTGGCACTTGCCCTGGGAGCCCTCACTGTGTGGCATGCTGTTCTCATCAGTCGAGGTGAGACCAGCATCGAAAGGCACATCAACAAGAAGGAGCGACGCCGGCTACAGGCCAAGGGCAGAGTGAGTAGAGCCGAAGGCTGGGGCAGGGGTTGGACAGCTGTGCCTGCCACTCTGGAAACAGAGGCCACAATCAAGGCTGCCTTGGGCAGGCGTCACGCAAAGCCAGGACTTGCCCACCTGAGCTGTCGTTTAGCCAACTTAGTCTTGCAATGTGAGAGGGGATTAAGAGGATGAGGCTTGTGGAAACGTGTTTTTCTTGACCTTAGGTATTTAGGAATCCATACAACTACGGCTGCTTGGACAACTGGAAGGTGTTCCTGGGTGTGGACACAGGAAGGTAAAGCAAGACACACGGACCCATGCTGTCCAGCAGAGGCTGTGGCGAGGCCAGTGTTCTGCACCTGTGGGCATGGGGAGTGTGGCGAGTGTGACCCAGGACTGGGATAGTGGCCACTGCCCTAGCACAATCCTCCTGTGTATAGTTTGGACCCACACAGCCCACACTGGGGGGTTCTGAGTAGCAGATGAGGCTGCAGCACGACCAGGGGGCCCCTGGGAAAGCCGCTCTCAGGGAGCGGCCTCTTGGCGCAGAGTGGGGCAGTGCCTGGAGTCCAAGCCAAGGATCTGTGAAATGGAGGCAGTCGATTTGTGACACAGGTCCTGACGATGACGGAGATAGCGATGACAGGAACGTGCATCCCTCCCTCTGCCTTTCCAGCCTTGCTGCACTCCTGCCTGTCACTGTGCTTGCCATGGTCCCCCACTGACGCGTGGCCCCAAACCGCCAAGGGCCTTCAGGGCACCACAGTGTGTATTTGTTGGACCAGAGCAGGGAGAAGAACCGAGAACTTGTGTCCCCTCTGGCTTCAGGCCCCCCGAGGGCTTGCTGAGGGACAGTGTGCAGGCCCGGGCCCTGGACTCAGCGTCCCTCCTCTCTTCCAGGCACTGGCTCACCCGGGTGCTGCTGCCGTCCAGCCACCTGCCCCACGGGAATGGGATGAGCTGGGAGCCCCCTCCCTGGGTGACAGCGCACTCAGCCTCTGTGATGGCCGTGTGAGCTGGACCGCAGCCGCCGCAGCTCGGGCACCCACCTGCTTCCTGTGTTGTCTCAAGGACCTCCAAGGGCAGCCTTTTCTAGAATCCTTGGTCAAAAGAGCCAGTGGCCCGCCCTAGGGTACCACATAAGGACAACTCAAGGACCAGCTTTTGGCTGCTGCAGAAGCAAGACACAACATGGAGGAATCTTAAGACTGGTTTCCCTTTACTCAGGCAACAGACCTTCCAGCCCCAGACTGGGGTCAGGCAGCTAGTCACCCTACCCTGTGCCGACCCCAGCCCCTCCAGGTCACAGCACTGGGGCTGCCATGGCCTCGTCTATGTGCTGTCTGAGAAGACACCTGACTGGTACAGCTGAGATCCTGGCTTCTCAGCGCGGCAAAGGCACCAGCTCTGCTGCTGAGGTCACTGCCACTTCGCGTATGCTGCTGAAGGGAGCAAAATTAAAGGTATTTGATTTTTAAAGGCACGTAGCCTCTCACTGTGTGTTGCCTCCATGGACAGGGAAGGGAAAAAGTCAAGGCCAAGGCCTGGTGAGCGGTGTTCTGGTCCTGCCTCCTGTGCCCTGACCTGGAGACACAGGACGCCCTGAGGAGTCCTGGCGAGTCTCCGTCCCTCTCTGCTGCTCCAGTGCAGGCCAGTGGCCCTCCGGCTATGTGCCACAAGGCGTGTGTGCGGTGGCCAGTGTCCAACAGCCAGTCCGTTACCAAAAGAAGCCTTTATTCTTCAGCAGGTACACACATAGCCATGGTCCCTGGTCCGCAGGGCCACACGCATCTCACTCACCCTCGGCAGCGCCTGTCCCCTTTTCTGACACACCCACAGCCCTAGGGCTCTCTTCAGACACAAGTGGTCTCACACTGAGTCACTTCTCAAAGCCAGCGGGAGCCAGGACTCTTCTGTTCCCCACGCAGCCCCGCAGCAGAGGCTAGCGTGCTGTGCCCATAGGAAGGGCGGGCAGAGGCCAGCAGTTTCCCTGCCTTGGGCAAGATGGTTCCATAGGAGTTCCAGGTTAGATTGTCAGTTGGAACAGGGAGGCCAGGGCTGAGGGCTCAGCTGCCAGGGCTTCCCAGCAGAAACCTGTGGGCAAAAAGGACGCTGGTGCACTCATGGCAAGGCTTGTTTGGACCCGTCTCTCCCCAGGCCCTGGCGACTCACCACTCTCCCCGAGCTGACACGGCTTCCTTGCGCACCAGTCTCTTCCTGTCGTCCAGGGGTTTGGCCAGGGCCCGGATCACCTGCGGTCTGTGCGGCAACAGCTGTGGGGTCAGAGATCACCTTAGCCTGGCACGTCCAAGGCAGCCGAGAGCGCCGCGGCTCTGATTCTGGTCAGCGACTGTTCTGAGGGAAGCAGGTCGTCCTTGGCGATTCCAGGGAGGGCTACGGGGCAGGGTGGCCCCTCTGTCGTGGGGGCGTCAGGGTTTACGGGGTCCATTCTGTGTCCAGGGAAGACAACCCTCCTTATCTACACCCCGTAAGGCCTATTTCAGTCCCACAGTAGGACAGCTGAGGCCTAAAGGCACGTATCTGGCTCTTCTGAGGCGTCCCCAGCACAGGAAGGGACAGGTGCGGTGCGTACCACAGGGGTGGGCAGGCGCGTGAGGGCGTGCATACACTGCAGGGCAGCAATCCGGACGGCCTGGAACACAACCACAGCAAGGTGAGGGACAGCCCGGGAAAGACGCGGCCGTCCCGGAGCTGCTGGGTGCAACGCACCATGGAAGGGCTGGAGGCGAGGGCCAGGAACTTGGTGACGAGGGTGTCGACGTGCAGGCTCATGACTTGGGGTGCTTCCAGCAGGAGAGGCTGAAGGCAGCCGAGGGTGGAGAGCTGCACCACGCCGTCAGGGCAGGACAGGGCTTCCAGCAGCAGGGACAGCAGCTGAGGGGCGGCGGGAAAGGGGGGTGGCCACGTGGAGGACCTGGCTCTCCCCCCTGCCACCCGGCCACCCGCAGCTTGGGGAGTGCTTGGTCCCTCGCTGGGCTGCCTGCAGGACTCACCGTGGGCAGCTCTGGCAGGAGCACAGGCTTGGGCAGCCTGTTGAGTACGTGAGACAGAGCCTTCAGGTAGTTAGGCTTCACGTCTGCAAGACACGAAAAGGCACCCCGGGAGAAACCGGGCTCAGCCATGCACCTTGAGCGTTCAGCTTCAATCTGGGGTGAGGCTGAGACATCAGCCTACAAAGGTGAAAAGACAAAACCCCAGGCTCAGAATGAGCAAGACAGGCACCTAGAGGGTTACCTTCTCGGTGCCGGCCACGATACAGATCACAGCAGCACACAACTCTGAGGTTGTCTTAGGGGCTGTGGCTGTGCAAAGGACAGGTCTGTGTGCCTGGGGCCTTTCTTCCAGACACTCCTCACCTTGGGGGGCCGCATGGAAGCCCTGGACCAAAGCAGGCACGTTGTCTGTGAAGAAGCGCTGGCGGAACATGATCCGCACCTCGGCGTGGCCAGCGCGAGTCAGCACGTCGGTGCAGTCAGACATGAGCAGGGAGAAGCCGTCGGCGGCTGCCTGGCCTAGTTCTGGGTCACTCAGGAGGCCCATGAGCTGGAGAAAGGTAAGGTACATCGGGGAGGAGCGTTTACACATCAGGGAGGAGGACGCAAGTCTTTCTGGGAGGACAAGGACCCACAGGAAGCGCCTGTGCGTCCCAGCTTCTCCCACCTACGGAAGTACATACCTGAGCTGTGAGGCGGGAGCTGAGAGGGTGGTATCTGAGCACCAGGGCCTTCGTTACCTGCAGTGCAGAGAGCACAGTCAGGCCCGGCACTCACACCCCAGGGCCCAGAGACATGCTCCTGGTTCAGGGTCAAATAGGGACACCTGACTGAAGCAGACATAACTGCCTCACTGACCAGACTCCATTCCGACTCTCACCCAGAGAAGCAGCGTGAAGGCCTGACTGCGACAGGGCCCAGAGTCCAGGCCAGCCTCCACCGTGTCCACAGCCAGCTGCAGGAATTCGTCCAACTGCTGCCCTGAAGAAAGGGAGGGAATGCTGATGCCAAAGTCTCACGCTTCCCCTTCACTACGAAGGAGGAAGTCATGGAAACACAGAGATCCCAGAGAAGCTGCTAGAAAAGGGCAGCATCGTTTGGCCCCTGGACAGAAGGACGGGACGCCTGCAAGAGAGCCTAGTATTCTCATCACGCAGGCGTGCCGTCTGCTCCCAACGAAGGATGCCCAGCCTAGCCCCGTGCAGGGGCGACGGCAGAGCTGGGCAGCCTTCTCCTGGCTGCCCTCTCCCCTCAGGTGCTATGCTTTGCCCAATTCTGGTCTTGCCTCTGGTGCCAAGGGCTGTCCCAAGGACAGCGCTGGAGCAATGAAGCCCTGCTGTAACTAGCAAGCTCCTTTCTTTTTTTTTTTGAGCTGGAGTCTCACTGTCGCCCAGACTGGAGTGCAGTGGCCGCTCCCGGCCACCGCAGCCTTGACCCATTGGGCTCCGGCGATCCTTCCGCCTCAGCCTTCCAAGTAGTTGGAACTACAGGTGCGTGCTACCATGCCTGGCTAATTTTTGATTTATTGTAGAGACGAGATCTCGCCAATTTGCCCTGGTGGGTCTCGAACCCACGGGCTCAGGCAATCCATTTGCCTCGGCCTCCCAAAATGCTGGGAGCCACTGAGCCCGGCCTGCAAGCTCTTTTCTAAAAGAGGATGAGGGCTGAGCTTGAAGGCCTCCCGGGCAGCTGGTTCCGGGAGGCTCCCGACAGTCTAGCTGCAGTACCTGCAGGGTGCTTGTTGAGAAGGCCTGCGAAGCACTTGGCCGCGGCGGTGGAGGAGAAGGGGCAGCCGTGGCAACGGCTCAGCTCCAGAAGTTCCCGCATGAGCTGGTCCAGCTGGGGGATTTCCACCTGCAGAAACCCTGGCGTGTCATGGATCCAGAGAACACCCAACCTCTAAGACAGCCAGCACCCAGTGGCAGCAGGGAGTAGGATGGGTGAGACTGACTTCTCCAGTGGGGCAAGTGAAAGATCAGCTTGCTGGGGCAGATTTCAGCTCAGAGTCACTAGGGCCCACCACCCCTCGTCAGGGTTCAACAAAGGTGCTCCCTGAATGTGCTCACTCACATCTCGAGGCAGGGAGCACACGAAGGCCATCAGCAGCGCAACCAGCCGCCTCTGCCCTGAGGAGCCGTCCTGGAAGGCAGAAGAGCCTGGTCAGGCCTGTCCTCCGCCTTCCCAGATTAGCCCTGAAAAGGAAACCTGAGGACATGAAGCTCCAAGACTCCCCCATTTGATCCGTCACCTGGAAGGGCTGGAACCTGCTCGGGAAGCTGTTTTCAGGCAGAAAAGAGACGTTGCCGTCCAAGAAGAGGGGCACGATGTGTGCGACGCTCTGGGCAGCCACCCTGGAGGCACAGTGCTCGGTATGGTCAAGGAGCCAGGGTTCCAAATCAGCCCTGCCCGCCACAGACCCGGGGTTCACATTAGGGTCACCAAGCCAGTGGGACAGGCCCTGGGCATTCACACACTTGCAGACATTAACTCGCCCCATATTGTGTGCCAGGACCCATTCCCTTCTAGGCCAACTTAAGGTGGATTTCAAAAATGCTCCACTTCCTTTCACTTTGTCAGCAGAACTTTCAAAGCCATGTGCTGCCTCCATGTTTAAATACAGGTCAAAGGACAGCTGACAAGACAGCGGTCTGTGGCTGCTTCCCAAGATGCCATCCTCCTCCCTGGGTCAAGCCACGTCACAGCTACACGTACTCAGGGCTCAGGTGGGTGGTGGCAGTGCCAAAGACAGACACCATGGCGGCCAAGACCTCATCCTCCAACAGCACTTTTCTCAGAACTGAGGGCTCCTTCTCTGCAAAACACACACACATACACCAAATCACAGGCCACGGCCGGGGCTGAGAGGTCCAGGTGATGGGTCCTGTCACCATCACACCAGGGCTCAACTCCTGCCACATGGCAGCAGTTTCCAATTTGTCCTCTAGGAGAGCTGTGCTCCTGAGAACCAGCAGGACACCAGAAACTGCAGTGATCTAACCCGAGGCCATGGAGAGCTCTTGAGAACGTCCTGCAGTCCTTTGACTGGACAACAGTGGGAAGTAAGGACAGCTGATATAAACGTTCTTTTCTTTCTGAGCCAGGGTTTCACTGTTGCCCAAGCTGGAGTGCAGTGGCATGAATACAGCTGTATCAGCATCCCAGGTGACTGGGATTACAGGTGTGCATCAACATACCTGGCTAGTTTCTAAAATATATATTTATTTTTTATTTTTTTTGAGTTGGAGTCTCACTCTGTCGCCCAGACTGGAGTGCAGTGGCCGCTCCCGGCCACCGCAGCCTCGACCTGCTGGGCTCTGGCGATCCTTCTGCCTCAGCCTTCCAAGTAGCCAGAATTACAGGCATGCACTACCACGCCTGGCTGATTTTTGATCTATTGTTGAGATGAGGTCTCGCCAAGTTGCCCAGGCAGGTCTCAAACCCGCGGGCTCAGTCTACTCACCTCAGCATCCCACGGTGCGGGATTACAGGCTGAGCCACCGAGCCCGCCTTAAAATATATACTTAAAGACCAAGTCTTACTGTGTCGCTCAGGCTGGTCTTGAACTTCTGGGCTCAAGTAATCCTCCTGTCTTGGCCTCCCAAAGTGCTGGGATTACAGGCATGAACCTCCAAGCCTGGCCTGTGAACGTTTTTTTTGCCACTGCAGCCTCGACCTACTGGGTTCAGGTGATCTTTTTGCCTCAGCCTTCCAAGTAGCTGGAACTACAGGTGTGTACCACCACACCTGACTTATTTTTCTTGACTTATTATAGAGACAAGGCCTGGCCAAGTTGCCCAGGCTGGTCTTGAGCCCCTGGGCTCAAGCAGTCCTCTTGCTTCGGCCTCCCAAAGTGCTGAGATTACAGGCTTGAGCCACTGTACCCAGCCTATGAACATTAAAAAAATTTTTTTTTAATATGTGGGGTACAAGCCGGGCTCGGTGGCTCAGCCTGTAATCCCGTGCCTTTGGGAGGCTGAAGTGAGTGGATTGCCTGAGCCCATGGGTTCGACACCCGCCTGGGCAGCGAGACCTCATCTTTACAATAAATCAAAAAATCAGCCAGGCGTGGTAGCGCATGCCTGTAATTCTGGCTACTTGGAAGGCGGAGGTGGAAGGATCGCCAGAGCCCAGCAGGTCGAGGCTGCGGTGGCCGGGAGCGGCCACTGCACTCCAGTCTGGGCGACAGAGTGAGACTCCAACTCAAAAAAAAAAAAAAAATGTGGGGTACAATTCAGGGTTAGGTATACAAATGTTCATTACGCAGGTATCCTTGTTGACAAGGTGTGTGTCCCCCTCCCCTTCCGAAACATTCTTAACATAAGAAATATGTTTAAAAGTCACATGGATTTATCTTCATGGGTCCATAATGGTTGTAGCAATTATACACTGAACACCTACTGTGAGGCAGGCACTCCACTTGACTTTATTTAATCCTTACCAACTGCCCTGGGATATAGACATTACTCTTTACCTCCATCTTACAAATGAGGAAACAGGCTTAGAAAGGCTTAACAGCTAGCTGCACCTGAGGATGAAACCCAGCCAGATCCAGAGCCCAAGTGTGACTACACTCATTACACAGCAATGAAAGGGAATCGTGTGCAGCCTTGTGGGCGCAGATGACACTAGTGGGTTTTGGTTCTTGCTGTGGCCAGGCTGCAGCCTTTGCTATGAAGTGAAATCTCACCCTGGGGACAAAGGTTCAAAATCGACCTTTGATAGCACATGGTGCCGTACCCCAAGCACCCAAGGGGTGGCAGTGCGGCTCAACACTAGCAGAAGGTCGGGAGTGGGGCGGAAAGTTACCTGGCATGGACGCCTGCACGGCCAGGGCAAGCAGGCAAGGTATAGCCGTCTGGTGGAAATACCTGCAGCTCTCAGGGTGCTGCTGACATTTTTCTGCCACCTGTTGGAGGCTCTGACAGACAGCAATGACCTCACTGGATCCTTCAACCATGTTCCCTGTGGGTGAGAAAGTCAGTGTTCTCTGTGGGGCTTTCCTGAAAACACTTCCATGTGCTTCTGATACAGCAGATGGGAAGAGTCAAAGACGAATGACTGAAGAGACCAGCGTGTCTTGCTAAACAGCCACATTACTGGACTCTCTTGGCTGTGCTCTGTCATCTAGTCAGAAGTCAGGGAAGCACTCACACACAGGGGGCCAAAAACCTCGGAACTTATTTGCAAGACACTGTATGTTTACATTTCAGTCACCTTCAAAGCTGTCACTGTTTGATGCAGCACACCTGCAGAGATGCTTTTTCCATTGCTCAAAACAGTTTTTGAGTTCGTCCATTTTGATACCTTTTAGTGCTTCTGCCGTTTTTTGTTTCACCTCTTCCACGTTGGCAAAACATTTCCCTTGGAGGGCTTTCTTTAATCCAGAGAAGCAAACAAACAACGTCACCTGGACGAGATCAAGTGAATGGGAGAGCGGGCAATGGGATCGTGCCGTTTTTCGTCAAAAACTGAACACTCAGCTCGGTGTGGGCAGGTGTGCTGTCAATCACCCATTATGAAATGGGCAAACACACTGAAGGAATCTCCAAAAGAATTTACTGCTGGGTGCAGTGGCTCATGTCTATAATCCAAGCACTCTGGGAGGCAGATGCGAGAGGACTGCCTGAGCCCACGGGTTCAAGACCAGCCCGGGCAACTTGGCGAGACCTTATCTCTACAATAAATCAAAAAATTAGCCGGGCATAGTGGCACACGCCTACAGTCCCAGCTACTCGGGAGGCTGAGGTGGAAGGATCACCTAGCCCGTGGGTTGAGGCTGCGGTGGCCATGAATGTGCCACTGCACTCCAGCCTGAGCGACAGAGCAAGACTCTGACTCAAACACAAACAAAGCAAAAGTCCGACTTAAAAATAAGCAAATAAAATTTTAAAAAATTCACTGAAGCTGAACGAAGCCTCTCACAACGTAGCTAGTACACAGATGTTGATGGTTTGCTAAGACACTTCATCGAACAAGGGAAGCCGATGGGGGCCAACCCTCCAGAAGATAATTCTGGGTTTTTTTGGATCCCCCTGTACACGCTCTCCTTGTGCTTCCTAACAACCCTAGAAGCATCACTTTCCCCACTTTAAAAGGAGGCTATGGAGGCACAATGGAATGATCAGTGGCTTTTCCAGGGTCACAGTAAGTGGAAAGTCGGAGTCAAGCCAGGTGACACCCAGGCTCAGTACTCTTGCTGAAATGTGACAGCTGCCGCATCAACCAGGCAGACCCAAGTCCACCCAAAGAGCTGGGCAGGCCAAGGCAGGGAGCTTAGGCTGGTGAGGACCCCTGGAGATCTGTGAGGACCCTTCGTGATCAGCAAGTTTCCAGTATCAACCGCTGCTGTCATTTTTGGCGAGGAGCCTGTTAAGTGAGGCCTTCAATTCTGCGTTCCCGCAGGCTCCCTGCGGATGGCCCTGCTGCTGGGTGACAGACCATATTCTGAGCACCAGGGCCTGAGAATGGTGCTTTGCAATTCCAACCCCACAGGAAAATCACCTGGCACCCTCAACCGTGACTGCTGCCCAAGTCCCATTCCCCATCAGAGACTGGGACCCAGGCGGGCAATGGCATTTTAAAAAGGTCACCATGGCACCCTCATGCACAGCTGGGACACTGCCTCGGAGGTGCTGACTACAGCTGCCCACCCGCCTGCTCCGTGGCTGTTTCTCCTGGTAGTTACCTTTGTGCACCTCCCAGAGATGTTGCAACAGCAGAGGCAGTGTCTCCTTGACGAGGCTGGGGTGTGTCGACACAGCCGACAAGGCCTGCAGGCAGCGCAGATGCCGGGAGGCCTTGGCAGGCCCGTTCCTTCCAGTCAAGTCTGAGCCTCCTGAAAGCAACCCAGAGGCAAGGTTTTGTGGTGTGATGGCAAGCATGTAGGCCCAAGTCTTGCTGGGATGGGTGGGCCCCAGAAGATTGGAGACACATACCTGCGTGAAGCTCTTCAGCAAGCCTGGGCACCAGATGATTGCTGAAGGCCACGGGATAGAGAGTGGCCAGGGCTCCCGATGCCTCCAGCGCGGCCACCCTGCTGGGGCACAGAACAGATGAGTGCCGGCCACGCCTCTGGCCACCGTTCCCTTGCCTAGATCTGATCGGAGGCTGTCTGGGAGTGTGGGCTCCGAGGCCTTTCAGGAATCAAGCACCCACACCGCAGAGCTGGACAGGGCTTCGCACCGCCCGAGAAAGGAAAGCAGACCCATGTCCCCCCAGCCAATTGGCAGCCAGAGCCTGGCGTGGAGCCTGCCTCCCCCAAGGACAGCCAAGGGCCAGAAGCCCAGAGCCCTGGTCCTTGCTGGACCTGCCACCAGGACACAGGCAAGCATCAAGGTGCTCTGTGTCTCACTGCTTGAGATTCTTACCAACTCTGGGAATCCTCCTCCAGGAAACTCAGTCTGTAGAGGTGACCCACAGCCAGCTCCAAGTCCCCAGAAGACAGGAGATCTGTCATTAGACAGGAATGTGAACCTCATCTTTCTTTCCCTGCGGCCACCACAATCCTCTCACAACTCCTACCAGAAGCCCCCAACCACCCAGAGTTGCAGTGAGGATAGGATATCAAGGCTGCTGCTCACTTAGGACAGAAGTCGCTAGGTGAGGACCAATACCCACACCTTCTCACTTTCCCTTAAGATGTACCTGGCTGGGCACCCAAGACTGTGAGTGTGCGGATGCCAGCGAGCTGAAGCTGGGTGCTGGGGTCTGTCAGGGCCATGAATACCAGTGAGCACAGCTGGTCCTTGAAACTACCCAGAGGCCTCTGATCTAGGAAGAGACAGAGGCCGGGTTAGAAGGAAGCCCCTGCAGCCTACACCCCCAACTCAATGATCAAACTCGGGGCACACTTGGAGAACTGAACCCACCGGGGGCCCAGGAAGCACCATGGGGAAAAATTAACAGATGGCATCCTCTAAGTGTGCTCTCGTGCTCCAGCCTCAGAACGGAGCACCGTCCTTAGCCTCTCCTCCGAACACTTGCAGCTGTGCCGTCCTCCAAAGGCACAGTGCTCAGCAGTCTCCAGGACACCCCCAGAAGGGAACTCACCTTTGTCTTCATGGCCCCATTTCTGCTGCAGCTTCAGGAAACCCAGGATCATGTCAAGGATGGTCCGCCGCTGGTTGCTCTGAAACGTTTCAAGGGGACTCGAGTCAAGGAACACTTGAAAGATTTCGATCCTGCTCCCCTGGAAGCAGGGAGGACTGTCCCTTCACGTAAGAGTCAAGGAAAGAGTGGACGAGGGGAGCACCAGCAGCCAATGGGGCGAACCCAAGCTCCGTGATCTGGGCCCAAGCCGCAGCTTAGCTCTCTCTCCGAGAAAGGGGCCCCTCGGTTCCCCTGACACCGCCCCTCACCTGGCTGTGCTTGTGGAACTGCTCCAGCAGCAGCGGCAGGACGTTGCTGGTGACGTGGTCGCAGGCCCGGGCAGACGCGCCTGCAGCCGCCTGCAACAGTTTGGCACTAGGCCACACCAGCTTCATGTCCGGCTCACACAGGTGGTGCCTGCAGTCTAGAGAGGCAGTACGTCACAGGCCTGGGAGTAGGCAGATGCTGCCTGCAGTCCATGGAGGCTGGCGGCTGAGACCTGGGACAGTCTGCTAGCCGTTCCACTCAAACTGTTTTTCAACTCAAAGTAGGGCCACGGTGCCCCACTCACTGAACAGGTGGGCTCAGCCACCCAACACGAAAGGTCACTGGCCTCAAGGGATGTGATCTCTGCGCGCTCCCCCTCTGGCTGCCACGGCCCCATTACCCTGTAGGATGCTGCTAAGGAAGGAGTCAAGAAGGTCCTCGGCATCAGCCCTCAGCACAGAGCGAGACAGACACGCAGTCAGGGAGTGGAGGGCCGCCAGCCCCTCTGCCTCCACCCGCTCACTTGCCGTCTGGAACACCTGTCGAGAGGGATCCCGCGGCTCCTGGGGTGAGCGGGAACCAGTGAGGCCGCCCCTCCCCTGCCTGTTCCCTTGAGGGTAGACACGGGCATCCCAGCAGACTGACTTCCCACCAGGTCCTCTGTCCCACTCAGGACTGATCACGCACTTCTTGAGAATCAGACGCCAGTTCTGAGTGGTGGTTGTGGGGACCCCTTTGCTCTCTTTCTCCCCCGCTACTACACTCCTTGTCAAGATGAACAGGATGCAGGTAACGGGCAACAGTAGTCAAGTGCTCGTCTAAGCAGCCCCTAAA
Source organism: Carlito syrichta (assembly GCF_000164805.1). NCBI lineage: Eukaryota > Metazoa > Chordata > Mammalia > Primates > Tarsiidae > Carlito > Carlito syrichta. Next base: position 229,742 of record NW_007249838.1, on the reverse strand, counting down.
AGGGGTTCTCTCTTGCCATCCGGCAGGAATTGCGGCCCCCTGCTTGCCAACTCAATAACCAGGCACAGGACCTTGGCCCTGGGATGGCAGAGGGGAAGGACGGGGTGCGCTACGTCCCCTGCCGACACCGGCTTTCGCAACAGTGAGCCTGCCTAACGAACACTCACCTCTCTGCGGACAGAAGCCCAGAGGCTGGGGAGGAAGGCCTTTAGTTCCTTCTGCCCGTACACAGCGCAGCAAGCATCCTGCCAAGGAAGCCACAGCTGTCAGTCATCCACATACCCAGACACGCCGTGGGAGGCAGGCATATCAGCATAATGGCCCCTGAAGGAGCTGGGACTCAGCAGAAAAACCAGTGGGATTTCTCAACAGTCCAATTCAGGGCACAGAGAAATCGGAGCTTGCCTTGGCTGATAAAAAGCAGCATAAGGGCCGGTAGGCTCACACCTGTCATCTCAGCACTTAGGGAGGTGGAGGTGAGAGACTGTCTGAGTCCAGGAGATCAAGACTAGCCTGGGCAACATAGCTTGACCTCATCTCTATTGTTAACAAAAAAGTTGGGTATGGTGGTGTACACCTGTAGTCCCAGTTACTCAGGAGGCTGAGGCAGAAGGATCTCCTGAATCCAGCAGGTTGAGGCTGTGGTGGCCATGAGCGCGCCACTGCACTCCAGCCTGGGTGACACAGTGAGACTCTGAAGACTCAGGTGGGAGGTCTGGTCAGCCTCTCCTCAGTTGCCACTCAGTTACTACGAGCCAAGAACATTTGCAGCTGAGGCTTTAGGTCAACTCACAGGCCCAAATCCCGGTCTCCCTCTTCTGAGGCCCACGGACTGGTCCCACTGATCAAGAACCGATAGCATTTGGTAGCCCTGACTCATCTGATGGCGGCTGGGTCCTGCAAGGAGAAAACCACTCACCAGGGTCTGCAGAGAATCCAGCTTGGCACTCAGAAGCTCGGAGTCCACCTTCTCAATCAGCAGGGGCAGCAGGAACTGGGGGAGAGAGGAATGGCCTTAGGCCTGTCTTTATTGCTACAGTCCCCCGGGACAGGCAAGTACACCAAAGGGTCAAACTCAAGTCAGAAGCTGTGATGTAAGCTAACCTCCTGACAAGCTGTGGCCAGGGCCCTGGTTACCTGAAGAACAGGCAGGTTGTCAAAGTTAGAGGACTCCAAGAGATAGCATCATATAGGTGGGTACCATCACGTCTAATTTTTTTTTTTGTAGAGACGAGGTCTCGCTGTGTTGCCTGGGCTAGTCTCAAACTTCTGGGCTTAAGCGACTCTCTTGCCTTGGCTTCTCTAAGTGCTGGAATTACAGGCGTGAGCCACCGAACCTGGTTTGTTTTTTGTTTTTTTTTTTAAAGAGTCTCACTATGTTGCCAAGGCTGGACTCAAAACTCCTGGGCTCAAATGATACTATCTCCTCAACTTCCCAAGTAGCTGGATTACAGGCACGTGACACCATGTCCAGCTCTAGATGATGATGATGATGATTTTTTTGTTGAGTTGGAGTCTCACTCTGTCGCCCAGACTGGAGTGCGGTGGCCGTTCCCGGCCACTGCAGCCTTGACCTGCTGGGCTCCGGTGATCCTTCTGCCTCAGCCTTCCAGGTAACTGGAACTACAGGCGTGCGCTACCACG
>NW_007249838.1:218327-228078 GCF_000164805.1 Carlito syrichta | reverse complement strand
CACTCACCTCAGCCTCCCAAAGTGCTGGGATTACAGGCTGAGCCACCGAGCCCAGCTTAGATGATTATTTTAAAGGACCACACGGCAGTTTTCCACGTCAAAGGTCTCAAGATACTTGTCACACCAGACACCTGCAGGATGTCACACCCTAAAGTGTACACTGGGCCTTTCTTTTCCCCCAGGCTTTTACTATTCTTTCTTCAGAGCCCTCTAGGGCAGAGGCTATACCCTAACCTTGGCTAGACCCACCTCAGCAAATTGCGGTGTAGAAGCCAGCACAGCGCGGAGACTCAGGATGAGATCCTCTCTCTGGATACCGTGGGGATCATTAGGTGGCTGGAAAAGGGAGAAGGGTCATGGATTTCTAGAGTTCTTTAGACCACCCTGAACATAGGTTTGCACCTGGCAACCCTGTAGAACAGGGCAATGCGTATACCCAATAAGGCAGGAAAGAGATACGAGACCCAGCAAAGAGCCATACTTGAGCTTATGTGTTCCTTTTCCTTGGGAGCTTGTTTTTTAGAGTTTTTTTTGGTAAATCTGATCACATATTTTTCTATCTGATCCATCATTGCACTACTCAGAGATAAGCAACCTTAACTTTCTGGTGTACTGCTTTCTTCTCCGTAAATGTATTATTACTATGTGTTAGTATACACTGTTTCCTTATAAAATACATTCACTTAAAAACTATCATCATTTTGTACATATGGTTTGTAGTCTGTATTTTCACTTAACACATTATGAACATTTTTCATGGTATTAATTCTTTCATAACGTTAGGTTTAATGGCTCACAGGATTACATTTTGTGGTTGTACCAGTTTATTTAAATAATTTCTCTTTGATGGGCATTTCCATTTTTTCACCCTTATAAAAAGCTGCAATTCTAACAACATAAAAAGTATTGGTTTTTGCGTTAAGATGGCAGACTGAAAACATGCATCAGATTTTCCTTTCCCCTTTTGGAAACTCCACCAGTAATATAGTAAAGGGATTTTCTTTTTGTTTTCTTGAGTCAGAGTCTTACTCTGTTGCTCAGGCTAGAGTGCAGTGGCAGGATCACGGCTCGCTGTAAACTCGACCTCCTGGGCTCAAGTAATCTTTCTGCATCAGTCTCCCGAGACTACAGGTATATACAGCCACCATGCCTAGCTACATTTTTAACTCTTTGTTTTTGTAGAGGTGAGGTCTTACTATGTTGCCTAGTCTGGTCTCGAACTTCTGAACTCAAGCAATCCTCCTACCTCAGCCTTCTAAAGTGGTAGGATTACAGGTGTGAGCCACCATGCCTGGCTAATTTTTTGATATTTTGTAGAGATGAGGTCTTGCTATGTTGTCCAGACTGGTCTCAAGTAATCCTCCCTTCTTAGTCTCCCAAAGTGCTGGGGTTACAGGTGTGAGCTACTGTACCTGGCAGATTTTCTTTTGTTAAAGACATCAAGTTAAAGGTCAAAGAGAACAGGAAAAGGTATTAGCAACAAAACTTTAGAAGGTGAAAACAGGATGGATGAGAAAATAACAGACCCAAGAATAAAAATCCCAGGGTAGGCTTGGGAAAGATGAATGATTGCCCATGCATACTACAGAGTTCTCAAAAGGCTTTGGGACTGGCAGTACCAGGTACCTCTGGAATTGGGAGTGGGGCCAGAGAAGCAATCTGACATCCTGGGCTGCCTCCCATCTCCTCCCTGACTAGCAGAATCTGGAGGTTCAAACCTCGGGCGAGGGTAGGACACAGGTCTACAGTCTTGGAAGTGTTGGTGTGTGCAGTGAAGGGCCTGAGTACTGTCCCAGAGGAGGTCTAAGTGATACAGTACTGAGGACTGAGCTTCTCAGCTCTCTCCAGTCCCCATCTGCCTGTGATCAGACCTCTCCCTCTAGGCAGATCCAAAGTGTTTTTCTACAAGAATCTGACTAGCCCAAGAGGAAGAATACACTGGAGGTTCCCCATACTGTCCAGGTAAAACACCGTACAATGAAGTTCATGCTCAACAAGTCTCTTCCATGTGCTCAGAACTTCCACTTGACTTTTTTTTTGAGTTGGAGTGTCACTCTGTTGCCCAGACTGGAGTGCAGTGACCGCTCCCGGCCACCGCAGCCTCGACCTGCTGGGCTCTGGCGATCCTTCCGCCTCAGCCTTCCAAGTAACTACAGGCGCGCACCACCATGCCCAGGTAACTTTTTGATTTATTGTAGAGATGAGGTCTCGCCTGCCCAGGTGGGTCTCGAACCCGCGGGCTCAGGCAATCCACTCACCTCAGCCTCCCAAAGGCGCGGGATTAAAGGCTGAGCCCCCGAGCCCGGCTCCACTTGACTTTAAAATCCTCACTTTGAAACATGAGCAAACTCCCAAGGATTACCAAAATAAACAGAAAAAAAAACTTAGAGGAATTAAGGATTAAGTGGGGGAGAAGAATATTAAAAAGTAACATATCAATTGTTTTCTTTCTTTTTTTTTTTTTTGAGTTGGAGTCTCACTCTGTTGCCCAGGCTGGAGTGCAGTGGCATGCTCACAGCCACTGCGGCCTCAACCTGCTGGGCTCAGGTGATCCTTCCACCTCAGCCTTCCAAGAAGCTGGAACTACAGGCGCATACCACCACGCCTGGCTAATTTTAAAAAATTTATTGTAGAGATGAGGTCTCGCCAAGTTGCCCAGTCTGATCTCAAACCCCTGAACTCAGGCAATCCTCTCACCTCTGCATCCCAAAGTGCTGGGATTACATATTTTCAAGAAAGATAAGGTAATCCATCTATGAATTACACAGAAGTGAAGACTATAACAATTCAGAGACCAACAACAATAATAAAAAGCTCTTGGAAATTCAAAGCATGAGTGCAGAAATGAAAAAAATAATAATAAAAGGAATTACTGGAAAACAAGTAAATAAGTGAATAAATAAGAAGGGGGTTACTGGGAGACCTGTTGGTCCTGGGCAATCCGTCCTCACATGTGTTCCTTGCCTTTCCCGGCAGGCACCGCGAAGGGCTGCCAGCTGCAGATGGCATCTCCCCGGGCCGCCATGCTGGCCTGGCTTCAGTCAGTGGGAAGCACTTGTAGAAGGCAGGGCAGAAGGAGGGGAAAGCCAGGACATCTCTTCCCAGGTCCCCGACTCAGTTGGCACCCACAACACTGGCAGCACCGCCTCTCCAGTTCCGGCTGCCCCGATAGGCCATGGCGGCTCCAGTAGCACCAGCTTTTCCTTCTGTTCCTCTGGCCTCCTGCTGTTGAACTTTCTGGATTGCCTCACTATTCTGTCTGGCTTCTCAGCTCTCCCCTCACCGACATAAAGTTTCCTATATTAAATTATTTCTGAGTTGGGCTTGGTGGCTCAGCCTGTAATACCGTGCCTTTGGGAGGCTGAGGTGAGTGGATTGCCTGAGCCCGCGGGTTCGAGACCCGCCTGGGCAGCGAGACCTCATCTCTACAATAAATCAAAAAATCAGCCGGGCGTGGTAGCGCATGCCTGTAATTCCGGCTACTTGGAAGGCTGAGTTGGAAGGATCGCCGGAGCCCAGCAGGTCGAGGCTGCGGTGACCAGGAGCGACCACTGCACTCCAGTCTGGGCGACAGAGTGAGACTCCGACTCAAAAAATAAATAAATAAAATAAATAAATTATTTCTGTTTTATGTCCCAAAGCGATTTCTGTTTTCATGACTGGACTTTGATAGAAAAAACTGTGGAATTCTCTTACAAAGTAACACAAAGACAGAAGCAGAGACTAGGAAAGAAAAGGTCAAAAATCAGAGGTCTAGCAAAAGAAAGTTTTTTTATTTTGAGCGGGAGTCTGACCCCATCGCCCAGACTGGAGTTCCGTGGCCGCTCCGGCCACCGCAGCCTCGACCTGCTGGGCTCCGGCCGTCTTTCCGCCTCAGCCTTCCCAGTAGCCAGAACTACAGGCGCACGCTACCATGCCCAGCTAATTTTTGATTTATTGTAGAGACGAGGTCTCGCCAAGTTGGCCAGGCGGTTCTCAAACCCACGGGCTCAGGCAATCCACTCGCCTCGGCCTCCCAAAGTGCTGGGATTACAGGCTGAGCCACTGAGCCTGGCGTAGCAAAGTATTAGTAAGAGCTCCAAAATCAAAGAACAGACAAAAGAGAGGGGAAGAAATCATTCATGAAAGAAATCAAGACAATTTTTCAGGACTGAAAGATATGAGTTCCTAGACTGACAGAGAATACAACCAAGTCCCCAGCACGGAACAGGAGACATACCCATATGAAGCACATCACTGTACAGTTTCAATACATTGGGAGAATCAACCTCAAAAGTTTCTAAAGAGGAGGAAAAAATGGTAAATACAAAGGTTTATGAATCAGAAGAAATTTAGACTTCTCCACAGCAAATGAAAACTAGATTTAAATGTAGCAGTGCCTTCAAAATCTTAGAGGAAAAGAATTTTATTTTCCTTTTTCTTTTTTAAGAGACAGCGTCTCACTATGTTGCCCAGGCTGGAGTGCAGTGTTGTAATCATAGCTCATTAAAGCTTTAAATTCTGGGTTTAAGTGATCTTCTCACTTCAGCCTCCAGAGTGGCTGGGATTACAGGCCTGAACCTGGTGAGAATTTCTGCTCTTGAATTACATACACAGACTATCAATAATGGGAGGAAAGAATGAAGACACTTTACACTTATAAATCTAAAAAAGTTTTACTTCTTCATACTTTCTCTCAGAAAGATACTGAAGGATGTGTACTACCAAACTGAGGGAGTCAACCACATGACAAGGGCTATGTAAAGTCAGGGAAAAAGCAGATCTGACCCAGGAGAAAGGGTAGGGGAATCCACGGAGAACGGTGAAGCAGGACCCATCTTTGCTCTATACCAGAAGCTGGAAGCCACCAACTGAGATTGTATGGCCACAAGCTAAGAACGGTTTTTAACTTAATGTTTGAAAAAAAATCAAAAGACTATCATGTGACATGTAAAAGTTACACGAAACTCAAATTTTAGTTTTCATAAATAAAGTTTTATTGGAATACAGCCACTGTAACTGTTCCTTCTGTGGCTGTTTTTGTGCTGTTGTAACAGCAGCTAAGGAATTGCAACAGACACCATAAGTCCCACAAAGACTAACACAGTCACTGTCTGGCGCTTTATGGAAAAAGTTTGCCAACCCTTTCTCCAGAATGAGCATATAGGCATAGTGAAAGTTAAAGGAACCAAACCTTCGACTGATCAGGTCCACTGTAACGCACATAACCAAAAGTGATTTCTAAGACAATAAAGAATATTTCTAACACAAATAGTTATGCTAAAGCCAGGTGTGTCTCTATTTTAATTAATATCTTGGTAAGAGCTTTTTGCTTCTGCTAGGCTGTAGTACAGAACAACATATACAAATCTGCTTGAAAAAGAGAAAGACTCCTAGTATTATCTATAAGTTTGTCTTGTCCAGAATATCTCTGGAAAAATACATAAGCAGCTGGGAACAGCTGGGAACAGGGGCTGTTTCTAAAGGGAAAATGGACGGTGGCAGTAGGGATTTGAAAGAGGCTCGATTCTCTACCCTTTAAACGTTCAGTCATGCTCACTGTATTACCTTTCAAGGAAATGGATGAAATACTTTCTCAACCCCAAATTATAAATGGACATATTCTTTGACCTGGAATTTCACTTTTGGGAATTTATTCTCTTGTTATACCCACATGGATTTAAGTTGCAGCACTGCTTGTTACAGCAAGACTGGCAACAACCTTTATCCAGAGAGGACCAGTGAAATTGATCAGATATTTCCGTTCAAAGGAATACTATGTAGCCATAAAAAATGAAAAAGCTGATTTGCATACAGATATGTAACACTCTCCAAGGTACACTGTTAAGTGAAAAAAGCAAAGCACAGGAAAAGTGTGTGTATCCATATGCACACTAATATTTTGGGGAAGAGAGAGTTAAAGCAGTTGCTTATACATGGATGAATAAGCTCTGTAAAGATATAAACATAACTGATAAACTTGGTTGATTATGGACAAAAAAAGGTGGTGGGGAGATTTTTCACCTTTTTGGACTTTGAGTCATGTGAATCTATTAACTTTTCAGAAACAAAACACAAAGAAAAAACCAAAAACAGAAGCATGCAATAACTGAACCAGCATCTTTAAAGATTTCGAAGGCATAAGTTCTTCTGAGTCAGAAATAGGAATGCTGATTATGAAAGAGATGAAAAGATGTACTTCAGGAGAAAGGTGGTTCCAAACAACATGATGTCAATGGAAATAAACTGGTAAATTCCTAGCAAAGATGGCTGTCACATTACAGGCAGTGAGGGTCCAGACTCAAATGTCATCTGGCATGCTGCAACAGAACTGCTATCATTTCTTCTAAACCGCGAATGCTTGCACTGCATGTCCCCTCACATGCCCACACAGTGATGAGACCCTGAGTGTTTGCAAGTAGAAGGGAAATCAGATGCAGAGTGGGAGGAAGGCCCAAGAGGGTCACATAAACATCTTCTGCACACACCACGCTTGTTTTGCCTGGCCACTTTGTTTCTGTAGCCCGAGATGTCCTCTCCAGATCCAGAATCACATCCGTTGCCTCTCTTACACACCACTGAAACCCTACCCTATCTGTGAAGGCAGATCCTGCCTATTCCAGCTCACACTAAGCAGTCTTCTCTGAACAAGTATGGTACCATGCATTTTGGTACCCAACTTCATATTGTTAGTTAAATAAATGTTTCGGCCTTCAAGGGCAGGGACTCATAATCCTGAAGTCCGTAGTCCTCTAAGTACACTGTTAAGGAGCTTAAGAAGTCCGCCAAACACCTGCTGATCTGACTCCTTCCTTTGATGTCAATACTTCTCCATCTCCACGTCTACTAAAATGCAAACTCATGACGGTAAGGACTGTCTATTTTGTTAACCTAGACCCTTAGTACCTAGAACAGGGCCTGGCACATAGCAGATATGCAACGAATATGAACGAATGAATGAAGGTGCTACTTACAGGGGTAAAATCAATAGGGAAATAGCAGGACGTCACTTCAAACAACTCTTCCACAAAAGGTCCTGTGGCAACAGAGAAAGAATGAAGTTGGCTTATGAACCTCATTCATCTGGCAAGCCCCAGCCAGCCAGTTCACGGGTACCAAGACGTACCCAGGCTATAGTCCCTGGAGATGAGGTCATGGACGATACGGAAGGCCACCAGAAGGTTACGGGGATCCTTTTCTCCATCCATCACTTGGATGAAACCAAAGGTGAAGTCAGCTCCTAGGCCCTTTAGCTCTGGAAGGAGCAAATAAGGTGACCACTGTCCCACAGGACAGAAAGTGTGGGCCTTCTCCTGGCCTGTGTTCTCCCTCCGCGGTCGCTGCCTCCCCTTCCTCTCAGAGCAGACCCTTCCTGTGTTCCTGTTCCAAGAGAGTCCTCAGAGAAGAGACGGGCTACAACACTCACACTGCTACGGAGGTAAGCACAGGCAAGCACTGGCTCAAACACACTTGGCCCTTCCTCGGCTTCCCTGGGGGAAGAGTGGGCCCCACTTTCCTTTTACCCTTCTCTCTCAGGCTACACGGAATTTTACTAACAGGGGGAAAAGTAGGGTATGCCTGCTCTTCTGACTTCTCGGTGAGCCCTGCCTCTTACCTTCTTCCCGGGTTCGCATGAAATTCGTGATGATACTGTAGACTGTGTGTCGATCCATCTGTGGCAGGGACTTGGGGGCGGGGTGAAAGCAGGTAAGTGAAGAGGGTGCTCCAAGAAAACCTCAGCTGACACTACTACTTTCTGCTTCACAACCTCTAAGTGGACAGTGCTCTTTACACCAGCATAAGGTCACCCTAGGAACTGCAGAGGAAGGTATGGCTACTGACCCAGCAGTACAGTAGTGGTGTCAACAATCCATACTGCCAGAGGCATGCCTTACTTTCTGAAGGTCTGAGAGGACACAGGTCAGAGACAATGGTGTGCACCCCTCTCTTTATCCAGTAGAAGGAACGCCACATAAACGTGGTCATAAGACCTGAAAGAGCCCAGAACTCAGGAGGCAGTATTCTCTGTCATCTGATTCCAGATATGTCAAGGGGCAGGAAGACAGAGGAGAACACCAACACGACCGCTCTGGCTCACCTGCACGTGTACCTCCTGGAAGATGGCTTTCAGCACCGAGACAGCCAGCCCCGGGGGCAGGGCCACACACAGGCTCTGGGGAGGAGAGACGGCAAGTGAGTGCAAGGGACTGCGCACACCCTCCAAGACAGGCCTCGTTAGCAACAGTTGGAACCACAATGCTCTGTTCAGGAAGACGAGCTCGTGGTGAGATGCCTTCTCAGGCTGAGTTCTCTGCTGCTCCTTCCGTTTGGCTCTGGCTTCCAGCCCCCCGAAGGATGCTGCTGCTCTCTAGTGTAAAGGCAGAAGTGGAGCTGGCTGACACTAACTTAGCCCCACATTTGGGCACCTGCTTCGTGCACTTGAAGCCTCACCCCCAGAGGGCAAGGACAGAACCGACAGGGGCGCCTGTGAACACAACTATGCAATGAAATGGGGGGGAACTCACAAGTGCCTTCAAGCCCTGTAGGACTGCTGGGATCACAAGGTGATGGTCCTTCAGCCGGTTCTCGTAGAACAGGATCAGCTGCACCACTGTACAAACCAGACGCAGCCGTTAGGGTACACAGTGTGAGCAGGGTCGCCAGCTTTGATCCTTCCCTGGGTCTGTAAGGGTGGTTCCTGTTTGTTTGGGCATCATTACAGATTTTCTCCTTCACCAAGACATAAGCCCCATGCCCTCCCATTCAGAGGTGCATGGACGTGATCAGTCAGGAAACTAGGAAGCATGGCTTACTATCCATTCTCACGTAGGTCCATTCTTAGCCCAGAACTGCCTTTCTTGAAAACTGGGGTCTGCAAACTTTTCTGAAAGGGACAGATAGTGGTCAGGCGTGGTGGCTCACGCCTATAATCCTAGAACTTTGGGCGGCCTAGGTGAGAGGACTGCCTGAGCCCACGGATGAGAGACCAGCCCGGGCAAGTTGGAGAAACTTCATGTCTACAATAAATCAAAAAATTAGGTGGGCATGGTGGCGCATGCCTGTAGTTCCAGCTACCTGGAAGGCTGAGGCCGAAGGATCACCTGAGCCCAGCAGGTAGAGGCTGTGGTGGCCGCGTGCGTGCCACTGCACTCCAGCCTGGCTGACAGAGTGAGAGGACACAGGTCAGAGATAATGGTTCCCTCCCACTGTGGGAGTTTTTCTGTCCTCTCAATAAATCCTGCTTTCTCAAAAAAAAAAAAAAAAAAAGGGCCAGATAACAAATATCATATGATAACAGGACATGGTCTCTAGCTCAACTATTCAACTCTATACAGTAACATAAAAATAGTACAGACAATAGGTAAATAAATTTATAAAAAATAAGACTGTATGATGTGTATGAATTCTTATAAATTGTTATTTTTTTCTGTATATATATTTTTACATTCATGAAATGATACTATACTAAAAACAAAAAATAGGCTATTATGCCTGTAGTCCCAGCTTCTAAGGAGGCTGAGGTAGGAGGACTGCTTGATTTCAGTAGTTTGAGGATAGCCCGGACAACACTGTGAGACGTTATCTCTAAAACAAAACAAAATAAAACACAACACAACAACAAAACCAGGGCTCTTGTTTGCCTACTTCTGTTGGCTTTTTCTCCTCAGGACTTCAAAGCACTTTGATCTTCCTTCCTTTCTTTTTTTTTTTGTTTGAGTTGGAGTCTCACTCTGTCACTCAGACGGGAGTGCAGTGGCCGCTCCCGGCCACT